>NC_056734.1:443510135-443597635 GCF_019279795.1 Protopterus annectens | reverse complement strand
GATCACTGGACACAGTGACCTACTGGGAACATATTTGTGTATAATGTTTTTTAGTGCTGGACAGGCAGACCGATGCTGGATAATTTTATAGGTGGTAAGCTGTGCATATGTTAGTTGAAGAGGCAGTTTTAAACAATTGAATCCTTTTAGTGCTATACACTGGTGAGTTCTGAAAAGGTTATTTGCTGCAAATTTAGCAACTGTGTTAAAGCATTGTTCGAGTTTTAATTTTTGTGAAGCCTGGAGGTTAGTGAGGATGGCAGCACCATAAAGAAGTGTGGGAAGAGATAAGTAGTGGCACGGATAGTTTTAGTTGCATCAGTGAGAATGGTTTTGGCTCTGTAAAGCATCCCTACTTTTTGTTGAGTTTTTCTTATGCAATTTTGTATATGCAGGTCGAATGTAAGATTATCATCCACTATCTCCCCTAATAATTTGTTATGAGAAGTGACTTCAGTGGTTGTATTGTCAAGAGAGAGGACTTTACATTTTGTTTCTTTTTTCATGAGAGAGGGATTTAGAGGAAAAGTAGTAGTTTGATCTTGTTTGGAATAAGCAGGAGTTGTGAGTTATAAAGTCATGTTTCACTGGCTGTTAAAGCTTTTTGAGCAATTTTTTTGAGGTGTAACATGTTTTCAGATGTGCAAATGAGAGTAGAATAATTTGCGTATTGTATTAGGGTGGCCTGTTTTGTGAATGTATAGAGGGTATTGGTAAAAATGTTAAAGAGGAGGGGACCAAGGATAGAGCCTTGTGGTATACCAGTGGTGACTGGCAGGTCAGGAGAGAGCATGGAGTGCCATTTTACTAACTGATACCTACTGGACAGGTAGCTTTTGAACCACAGAAGGGTGAGCTAAGAGAGACCTACTGAGGGCATTTGAAGTAGAAGTTTGCTGTGACAAACTGTGTCAAAGGCTTTAGACAAGTTTAGAAATAAGAAAGAGATTAGTTTGTCATTATCTATAGCTTTATTGACAGTATCTATATAGGTGAGAAAGACACTGCTAGTACTTTGGGAAGGACAGAAGCCATGTTGTGTAGGGGATAGGAGTTTTTCCTGCAGGCGATAGTCTAGCAATTCTTTTTGAATACATTTTTCAAGTATTTTGGCGAGGGAAAATAAGATTGCTATAGGACTAAACTTGTTATCTGTTGAATTTCCTCCTTTGTGAAGAGGAACAATGTATGACTTTTACCAGAGACAGAGAACATGGTTTTCCTGAACTGACCTATTTATAAGGATTGAGACAGGGTAGGCAATGCTTCAATGTTACTAGCTGCTGTTTTTAAGTACTCATTTGGAAGGTCATCAGCTGAAGAAGAGCAGGGTTTAAGTTTGTTTAAGCGTATTTTATTTTGGATGTGGGCACATTTGAAAATGTGGTGTCATGTGGCTGTAGGGCAGGGTTGGGATTAGATGTTGAGGAATCCTTGGTTAGAGGTGCTATACTGTGTATAAAATACAAGTTGAACTGTATTGTAATTTCAAGTGGTGAGTTATTGAGAGAGGGATTTGAGTTGAAGTTTTGTCCAGGATGTAAGGTTTTGTTAATGGTGGTTTTCAGTTAGAGAAATTGTTTCCCAATCTATAAACGGGTAGTTAAAGTCTCCCATGAATAGGGTGTTTGGTCGTATGTTAAGTGCCTCAGTTAGGTCCAGGTACAAGTTGTGAGCTTTGATGGTCATAGATGGTGACCTGTAGCTGGCCAGGACATGGTACAGAACCTTGTCTGCAAAGACCTGGGCATGGAAGAATTGTAGGGCATCATCCGGTTTAACTAACCTGGAGTTGTATTTGTTGCTAATGTAAATCGTTGTTGTTAGTGGTCTAAATGTGTGGAAGGCACTGTAACCTTGCACTGATAACTTCTGTACTGTAAATCCAGGGACAAAAAACACACACACACACACACATATATATATATATATATATATATATATATATATATATATATATATATTTAGTGGGAACAAAGGCCCCAAATCATGGATAGTCTTTTTTTTGTAGGTTATATATCAGCCTGCATTTTGTGAAAATACAAAGTATAAAACCCTAATATCTGGCTTTACTGATTGACTGTAATCCTCAGTGATTTACCAGAAAATCAAACATTGTATATGGAAAGGGCACACATATGAGGCAAAATCAGGAAAAACAGAAAGCTACACATGTAAATCTTGTTTTGTTATTTATGCACTTTACTGTGATTGTTCACAACTGTTGTTATGTATGACAAACTGAATGCAAGTAAAAAGAAAAGACCACAGGACATCTGAGTGATGCAGAGAGAAACTATCACAAGTTCAGTTTCAATGCATTTTAAAGATAAACATGCAAACAATTTTAAGGGTTTAAAAATTACTGTTCTGGCCAGTCCTTCCCTTAGTTGAGGGGTGGAAAAAAATTAGAAATGCCATGTTGGTCCACTAATGGAAAACATGACGACACTAGAACACAGATGTGGTGTAGTACCTTTTATTACACCACATTTGTGTTCCAGCATCTTGGCATTTTTTACTAGAAGTGTTGGTACAGTGTCATTAATGTAAAAGTGGGCACACAAATTAATTGAAATACAGAATATTAATACCACAAGGTCTGAACATAGAATTTTACTGGATAATGTTGATAGAAATCTGAGAATAAAATATATGCATTTTGGATAGATTACTAATAGCATGATTGTTGTTAATTAATATTTTATAGTTTTTATAAAAGTACTTGTATCATAGCTATCTTGAAGGCAAAATGATGAAGCTATTTTTAAGAAAGTACAAGCAGCATTGGAGATATACTGTACATATGAAGGCAATTATATTATTTACAATAATATCAGGTCTAATTAAAGAGCAAGTGAAAGTAATATCCATTGTCAGGGCTTTCCTTACAAATATTTGAGTTATATATGGATGGTGTTTCATCTGGACAAAAACAACCAGTTGTAACCTCATCTGAATGAACAGACTAAATAAAGCATTTTTTGCAAGATGACAAGCCCCACTGTATACTCCCATGTAGAGAGCTTGGGATTAAGACCTCCCCCCACCCCTGAATTTATATATACCAACTCCAACAAGAAATCACCTAAATAAAACAACTATGTGGTAGCACACTCTCGAGAAAATGTGCTGGTAGTAATTTCCTAAGGGAAACAGTGATGAGACAGTTCATCTTCATCAAGACAATCTCAACCAGAGAGCATGTCTGTACAGTTTAAGCTTGGCAAGGTGTAAGGAAGACATTGTTGTGACTTTCCCTTTCCCAAATAAATTATTCTTATTCTGAGATCATTCAAGTTTCATAATTAAAATATTGAATCTGATGGGAGATAAAGTAGTACTGCTGCATACTTATGCCAAGTCTGTACCTGTGCAGGTGTCAGCACTGACAGAATTATCTCTTCTGATGATTATTACTATATAGTATATCACAGAGTTTCAGTGGCTCAGAAATGCAAAGTATACATTTATTTTTGTAACACCTGTTGTTGCGATGTTCTGTACATAATCTGTCTAAAAGAGTATACTTGAAACAGATACTAACCTGCTTTTTTTATAATTCTCATTTCTTTAGTTTCCTTCAGCTTTCTTCCAGGGACCAGCTGATCTTTGTGGTGCCTTCTGCTATGAAATTTTAAAGTGCTGTAACCACAGGTCCAGTTCTACTCAGAGCGAGGCCTCTGCACTCCTTTACTTCTTCATGAGAAGAAACTTTGAATATACTCGGCATACTTCAATGGTCCGTTCCCATCTGCAGGTCAGTACTTTTTATGCATTATGTTATAGAAATTAAATCAATTCTGGGACTTAGATGATTCAGGGCAGCTTCTTCTTCTTTCGGCTTTTCCTGGTTAGGGGTCGCCACAGCAGATCACCTGTCCACTCATGATTGGCAGTGGAGTTTTACAGTGTCGAGTTGCCAGCCCGGTGCCCAACCTTCCACAGAAGGCACACACATGCACACACTCACACCTAGGGCCAATTTAGAGTGTCCAATCCACCTACAGCATGTCTTTGGGATGTGGGAGGAAATCGGAGCACCCGGAGGAAACCCACGTGACCACAGGGAGGACATGCAGATTCCGCACAGAAGGTACTCCAGCTGAGAATCGAACTGGAGAACCTCTTGCTGTGAGGCGGCAATGCTAACCGCTGCACCACCTGGGCCGCCCAGCATAATACTTATTTTATATTCACGTCATACTATTATGTCATAACTTATGTAATGCACTGATTAAAATCTTATAAAAAAACACTATAAGTCATTATAAATAACTATCTCTGAGATTACAAGACATTGTTTAAGCTACAAACGTCTTCAGTGTATACCTGTTTGCTCTCTTAGGTTTATCTATCCTAGTTTTACTAAAAAGCATTTTGATCAGGCATTCTTATATCACCCACAGTTCCCTACTCAGATCACAATGCAAATGTGTCAGTGTGGACAGTGTGTGTTTCATTTTGTGAACTGTGAGCAAATCTGTCATCTAGCTGATGTTCCACCATTCAGAATTGCCAGCTCCAAAGAACTTTAGAAAAAGTACACAAAATAAGTGCTGTTGTAAGGATTCCTTCATTTGCTATGGTTGGCAACATCACCACTTAGAAGAACCAAATCCATACAACCTTGGGGGGATGGGGGATGTCTGTTGTAAGGACTCCTAGAAAAACTGTAGCAAGATAAGCACACCATAAGAAATAGAAAACGATGAATATGCAAAATTGCTTCTGAGAAAATTTAAGCAGGACTAACAGTCTCAGATACCTCAGGAGTAGGATTTTTATGAATTGTAATTCAAAACAATAAAACAGTGCAATCAAATGTTGTATTTTAAGGTCATCTTTGTATGGTTTTGTAGACTAATCTGATGTACCGGGCAAAACTGCTCTGAAATGTAACTGCTTAAAAATGCCTGACTGTTAAAAACTATGCAAGTAAAACATACTCTGAGAGGAAGAGGAAAACATCTTCCTTTCTACACACACACACACACACACACACACACACACACACACAGAGTCATTACCGTTTTTGTAAATATAAATACAACCTGGAGTGTGACATCCTCTTATTTTTTTTTATTATTATGGTGGTGAGTTGCAAGGAGCACAGACCCTTAAGCAAATGAAGATATAGCATACTGTTCCCCTGATAACACATGCTTCAGTTGTATATGTTTGATAACCAGGCAGGTCTACCAGCACAGAGGAAGGGTGTATATATGTTGGTGCTGGTGGCAAGAGTTCAGTTACCAACACCACAGCCAAAAGGCTAGCAGAGGAGAAAAGGAGTTAGTGGAGCACTTCTGCTTTCCCTGTAAGTGGGGTGTGGGGCAAGACCATCCCACACAAGGCAGAATCTTGGACAGAAATACCACAGAAAACCTTAACATGTAAGTTATCATGGTAAATTATTTTTCTACCTAAGGTGGAAATGAACTTGTTATAAAATAATATAATTTCAATTTCCAAAATTAAAATTAATAATATGCTCAAAAAGTGAAATATAGTGTGCAGTACCACTGATTCACTTTCATTGAAAAGCACCTCATATACTTCTGTTTTGCTGGTTAAACTAATGAAATGCTGTGCTCAGAGTGAACTTGTAGATAAACCTTTGCTATTACTAGCCAGTGTCTTTACATATAATATGAGCATAATTGTCTTTTTTTGATACAAGAGTTAGCCATGCCTATGCAGTACTTTTAACGAGTGTGGCCACCATGTCCACTTCTCCCAGTATCTTAATAAAGTGATGGCCAATCTTCATAAAAAATCTGCACACAATCAGCTGGATGTAGTTTCTTTTTTAATCCATTGTTTATTGTAGCAGTGTAGATTAGCTTTATAATACCAAGTGAGTTATATAAATCATGTCAGGAAAAATTTGGAATGTATGAAACAAGGATTAACTAGGCAAGTCAAACTCTACCCAAAATACCATGCATCATTTATATTATGAGCTAACTCTTTTATTTCTGTAGATTTCATTATTTGTCAGTCATGGAATAGCACTCGGTTCAGGGCTTAGCATTGCTACCTGAAAGCTCTTACATCTCTAGTTTGGTTTACGAACACAAGTTCAGCAGTTTATTGTTAGCGCTTTCATGCACCTTCTATACGTGCACTTCTTCAGACAAATGAATCAAAGACATAGCTTGCTTAAATACAAAAAAGAACCATCAATTATCTTATTAAATAATTAATTATATAATTGACCTACCCAAACTTTTGTTAAAAAGACAAAACCTAAGATGTCATCTAAAATTCATACAAATGCAGTTATATATCCTACAAATATGTGTGTATATAAAAAATATACAAATACACATATAAATAATTTTGAAATGTATAAATTTATCTCATTTCAAGTTACAAAAAAGTTAATGTTTAAAAAAAACAAAAAAATTAATATATATATATATATATATATATATATATATACAAGATAAAAGATAAATATCCTATACTGAATGTTTTTAAGTGAATTTGATAGCCACCTAATCTAATAGAATTATCTTTCTAGAGCTTTTAATCTAAGTATACATTTTATAGAACACATATCGTTGATACCAGGGAAAACATATGCATTTGTACGTAGTTGCCACAACAATTCTTGTTCCTCTAATTTGAGGTGCCATGGTCCACCTCTTGGATTCTTAGGAACACTTTGGACTACTACAAACTGAAAACTATGCGTATTATGCTCATTAATATGTCTTGCTAATGCATTAACCTGAATATTCTTAGAAATTGCATAGACATGTTCATATATACGCTGTTTAAGTTGTCGCTCTGTTTTCCCTAAGGAGAAAACTGGACACAATTTGCATTTTGCCAAGTATACTATGCCTTGGCTTTCACAATTATGTTTATCCTGCACAAAATACTCGTATCCATTAATGAAAAATGAAGGCCCTGTTAAAATATATTTACAGTATTTGCATCTCCCGCATTTAAACATGCCTTTTATATTCCTAGACTTTTGGTGTGGTGTCTCAAATAATCTCTTAATATTTGGACCATTTCTATAAGCTATCAAAGGTCTATTACCAAGGATTCTGTTTAAAACTGAATCTTGTGTAATAAGGCCCCAGTTCGAGTTCAATATTGTTCTAATTTCATATGAAATGTCGTTAAATTGTGTTAAAAAACTGGTTAAATACCTATTGGTTTAATTTTATTCACGTTTATTACTGACCCATCGCTGTAAATACTTGATATAGTTTGGTTCACAGCTAGGGTGCTTATTATGTGGAATCTATAGGCGAATCTGGTACCTATCTGTTATTTTTGGTGGGTATGTAAAACGGTGATGTTTTAAATTATCCCTAGGTATGCATCTGGTATGTAAGTTAATGTATGCATGTATCCTTTAATAGACCTGTGCCCCATCCAGGACAGGTTCTCTCTGACAGGCACCATTTACTTGCCAGAACTGGTTTGAGGTTTCCTGCAGCCTTGAAAAAAATACAAAGTGTGTATGTGGTGGCAATATATCAAAAGGAAACAGAGACACATTATCACTAAGTATAAAAACTGATGCTCTTGGTATTATATATCTTTTTAAATCATATGCCCAGTACCTTTTTAGTCATTATCTACTCCTCTAAGGCCATCGCTAGTCTACCTCCTGTGTCCACCTTACAGGTACTATCATCAACACATTGCACATTCACCCAAAGGAACTTGTAAACACAGCATTAGGTCAGCTGAATTATGATACTTAACCCTCATTTCTCAGTCATTCTTTACAATTATCATCCTCCTGAAATGCTTTCATTCCTACAAAAAGACATAAAATTTCTTGTTTATCTTCACACACCAAAAACTGAGTATAGTCATGCACAACCTGCTAAACATGTACAGTACATTTCACTATGACATCACACTTGGGGCAGAAATGTTCGTACAGTGGAAATGTAATTTTTTCCAACATGCTGTATCATCCTTTTTCTAATCAGCCAAAAGGTTTACATACATTCTACAGAGATTTTGACATATGGTTGATATGAGAGCTTGCAGGTGTTCAGCACTTCAGAATTCCATGTCAAAACCAGCTGACCTCTCAACGTCTCATCATCTCTTTTATCCAGTGGAAAAAGTGCTTTCTTCTTTTTGTTGGTCTTTAACATAGACATATCTCCAGATTAATTCCACATCTGATCCACTTCTCATCCAAAGGATTTATTGCTATATGGCTGTATGGCAGCTTCAGCAAGTAGTACTCTGCTCCATGATAAGCAGACATGTGTGTTTGTGTATATGTGTGTGTATGTATGTATATATATATATATATATATATATATATATATATATATATATATATATATATATATATATATATATATATATATATATATATGTATGTATATCCAAACAACTGGTGCAAATTATATATGTATGTGTCTATTAATTTACAATTAATAATTAATAAATAATTGTTAAATATATAATCGTTAAAGATATAATTAATTTACAATTAATTTAATTGATTGCTTAATAGTTCGCTTGTGGAGACTGGCTGATGAGTGTAAGGAAGAGTATTTAAATGCAGTCAGGATATGTGTGGTATAAAGTCTGAAGAAATGTTCATCGCAACGTGAAAGCGCTTACTGTTTTATTCTGTTTTTCTGTTATTCTACAATAAAGAGTTGCCGACAAGCCGTGGAGTGCTTCTCTTGTATTTTTAATACATTGTGGACATTTCTCTTGAGAAGCACCTAATCCCAGGACTGGTTTGTTCCATTTGAATATACACTATAACGTAGATGCACTGAGGACGCCTGTATGGTGAAACCAGTTTGCTTATCTGTATCTGAGGTCATTATCTATGTGGATTGTCTATTATTGACATTAAATGGTGATTTTATTGCTGCAGCTACATTGTAGTGTATATTATTCACTGCAGACCTTTCTGGAGAAGCGAGCAAGTGTTGGAGAACTGGTGATACATATATATATATATATATATATATATATAGGGTCTATATTACATTGTCGAAGTATGACTACTTTGAATGTGATATAGTCAAAACCATAAGTTCGATGTTGCCATAGTTTGATTGGAAAAAAAAATAAAACCAAACAGAACATACCTGAGGATTGTAAGCAGGGGGACGTCACAGTGCAGTAAAGGAAATTTTTTCTTTATGCACTGTAGCACAACCTCAGAGTTTGTATATTTAAAGCGCGGGGGGTGGGGGGTGCAGGGGGGCTTGCTCCCCTGCATATAACCTTTTATTTTCTTTTGCCTTTTTTTTTTTGTTTTTATACCTAGTCAAAGTTTTGTAACTTCGGACATATGTGTTCATACATATGTTACTCAAAGTTACAGAACTTCGACTATGTAATATAGACCTATATATATATGTATATATACATATATATATACATATATAGTTTACAGTCATAAATTTGAATGGCGTTATGTGAACTTTGATTGTCAAAAGGCAGTTTATCAAAGTCTTATAATGGCCCTTATCCCCACTGTAGTGCGATCACGGAGTTGTAATATATAAGTTGCAGGGAGTGTGGGGGATGCAGCCCCCCGGATGGGGGGTGCAGGGCGGTTTGCCCCCCTGCAAAAAGTGTGTTGAATGTCACTGGATGTTGAGGTAAGTTCGAAAAATGTCAACAATTTGAATTCAAATTGTTGCCATTTTTCTGTTTCATTATCTTGCTTGGTTGATGTTGTTAATTTTGATAATGTTTTTTAAGTAAGTAAATACTCGCAAAAACGTTGTCGAAATTTTGATAGTAAACCTACACACATATATATATATATATATATATATATATATATATATATATATATATACACATATGTAAATATATATATATATATATATATATATATATATATGTGCACACACACATTTGTATATGTGTGTGTATATATAAATATATATATATATATATATATATATATATATATATATATATATATATATATATATAGATACACACACACACACACACACACACACACACACACACACACACACACACACACACACACACACACACACAAGGAAAGAACACCTGTCTTACACCTTGCCACAGAGGCAGTTTTACCCATTAGTAATTACTGTTGTTGGATCAAAATGCCTCAGTTGTGTACCATTTAGTCACCTCAAAAAAGCAATTTGACTCCACCAAATAAAATTATCCAGAGAAATCTGTCTCCAAGAAAATTTCATGACTTGCTTGATGTCAGGCCGCAGGATGAGACATAAAATGCCTGGTAACCGAGGCCTCAGTCTAGTCACCAGAAATGGGAAGAGCAGGAGGGCTAATATGGTTCATAGGTAGGTACTAGGCTATCGGCCCTGGGGCCTGTACAAGCCCAGCCAAAAAAGTACCCTGGCTTTTGCCACCCAAGAAAATTATTTTCCTGTGCCACTGTCGAGCAGAGCCACAGAAGTGATCCCCGGGGTGAATTTCATATTTCTCATCCAATCATCAAGATTTTTCTTGAAGAGCGCTAACAAGGAGCTTTGATATAGATAGGTAGTTTATTCCAGAGTATGCATTTGACATAGCTTTGTATGTTAGGCAGAGATCACCTCTGAGTAGGCGATATGTGACAGAGTAAAGCTGGAGTTTTTTGAGACGGTCTGCATAGGGCATCTGTTTTTGGCCAGTAATCTTCTTTGTGAGGTATTTCTGCAGCCTTTCCAGTTGTTGTAGATGTCTTGTGAGGTACATACCAAAAGGGGCATTGTACTCTATAATGGGTCTAATGAGCGATGAGTAGAGGGGAACAATGACCTCTTTTTTCTGGATGAGAAACCTTTTCTGATGAAGTGTGCCACGTAGAAGGATTTCTTGACTGCTGTGGTGATGTGATTATCAAAGGAGAGACTGCTGCCCACCTGTGTCCCAAGGTCTCATCACACTTTCGGTGTTAAATATACTACCGCCTATGTTGTAGTTCATAGGTACAGAGTTTTTACAAAAGGGAATGACAATGCACTTTTTGGCATTGAGCTTGAGGCCATGGCTTTGACACCAGGCATCTGTCTCAGTGAGGCCCTTTTGTAGGATGTCCACATCATTAGGAGTTTTGATTATGGCTCCTAGTTTGCAGTCATCTGTAAAGTTTGTTAGCCAAAGACCTTCTGTATTAGCCTGTACTTCAGAGAAGTAGATACCAAACAGGAGAGGACCCAGGACTGTACCCTGTGGTACTACACTTGTCACTGGTCTGAAGTCGGATTTGGAGTCTGCTACTTTCACAGTGTGGGTTCTGTCAGTGAGCCAGTTGGCAACCCATCTTGTGACATAGGGATTTATAACTAGTTTAGTGAGTTTATCTATAATTCCAGAGTGGGGGATGGTGTCGAAAGCCTTGGCAAGATCTAGATAGGCTTTGTGACCCACCTTACCCTCGTCTACGGCTTTGGTGACTGCTTCAAAGAAGTCTGTCAGGTTTAGGAGACATGATCTGCCTTTTACAAACCTGAACTGGGTGGGGTCCAGAGTTTGGGATTACCAATGTCTTTGTTTATAAGCTCCATGATGATACGTTCCATGGCCTTGCAGACCAGGCTCGTCAGGCTAATGGGGCGGTAGTTCCTGGGGTCCGTGGTGGTTCCCCCCTTGTGGAGTGGAGTAACTGTCGCTGTGCGCCATTCAGCAGGCACAAAGCCTGAGGTGAGGCTATGATTGAACATGGTACTTAGGTGGGGTGCCAGTTTGTTCTGTAGTTCATGTAGAACACAGTCTGGGATGTTGTCTGGTCCCATGGATGCTGTGTTCTTGGCTTTGGAGAGTGTGGTTTTTACCTGTGCAGCTGTGATTACAGGAACTTTGCATTCTTCCGGTACACAGATGGGCTCTTTCGGGGGTGAGAGGGGAGTAAAGTTAGCACTGAACCTATCTGCCAAGATGTTGGCAATATCAGTTGGGTCTGTATATTTAGTGCCATTGTGCTGTAACTCAGAGCAGATCTGAGTGTTGCCATTGAGATTCTTGACATAGCTGTAGAATGCCTTGTGGTTGTCTTTAGAATCATTGGCGATTTTGTTTTCGTAACTAGCTTTGGAGGATTTTATCAGGGATCGCAGCTTCTTACTGAGGCTGATCAGGGAGCTCCTCCACTCATGGGATTTTACTCTCTTTTGCAACAGTTTCTTCCTTCTGTTGTATAGTTTGTTTATGGCAGGGGACCACCAGATTGGCTTCCTTTTTTTGGAGGATAGCGTCTTGGTTCTGTTTGGGATAGCACGATCCATGCACTCGTGTAAGTGCTTAAAAAGTACAACTGTGTAGGATTCAGTAGTCGTAACTGTATTGTTCATCTGCATGGGTGTCATGAAGTTCACCACTTCTGTCTTAAGAAGCATGAAGTTGGCTTTGGAGAAATTTTTTACCATGGTTTCTTAATGGGGGGTGGGAGCAGGATGTGGATATCTAGGGTAAATAGCTTATGGTCGGATTGGACCAATGAGGTGTTGACTTCAGGCGTGGAACACCTGTCACTCGTGTTGGTCATGAGTAGATCTAGGATATTGTCCCCCTGGTGGGGGTGTGGATAAATTGATCCAGGGCATTGGAGTTTATGAATTCCAGAAAGCGTTGAGTGAAGGAGTTGGTACATAAGTAGTTTTCCCAGTTAATGGTGGGGTAGTTTAAATCGTCCATTATTAGGGTGTTTGGTTATACCCTAATATTTTCCAGTACATCAAGAAAAGAGGAATGGGAATCCTGGGGCATGGTGGGGGATCTGTAGCAAGCTACAATTTGGATTGCAATTTTGCCCAGAGTTAGTTGCACTTGGATAACCTTGGAGGAGGTGTGGCTATCCTTAATGAATATGAACACACCTCCGCCTTTGGTGTTCCGTTCCAGATTACATGGCCGAAAATTGTGGTATGAGTTATAGCCTGGTAGTGCAGGGGTGCTCTCTGGAGCCTTGAACCAGGTCTCAGTCACTGCACAGATATCAATGTTCTCCATTTTAAGGAGTGCCTCGAGTGAGTGCATTTTGGGATTTAGACTTCTAACATTGAGTAGCATCACCCTCAGTTTTTGCTTGCCTGTTCCTGTTACGGTGGTGAACTTTTCATTTGAACCTTGCCTAAAAAAAGGCACTATAGGGGCAGCAAGAACCTTAGCCAGTATCCGGAATCCCAGTGGTGACAGGTGCAGGCCATCTCTGGCAATGCATCGTGGTCTGTCGACCATGTCATCCCAGGCAGACAGATACTGGATCTCTTTAGAATTACACCAAAAGCTTAGCCAATTGTTGAAGTCAATCATTTTGTCCTTGTACTGCAGTATCATTCTGGGTGATGGCAGAATGCTACTCAGGGCTAGGGTCATACCTGCCTGGGCTACAAGATCGGAGTGCTATTTCATGTCTCTTTTCATGTAGTCCAGGGAGGTACATCTCAGGTCATTCACACCAACATGGACAATGACAGAGTCATATTTGTACTTGTTGTGGAGTGACCTGAGTGCATGGGTTATGTGGCAGATCCTTGCACCCGACAGGCAGCTGACAGTAGCCTTCTCCTTGTTTAGCCTGGTTAGTGAGACATCAGTGTGCCTGACTATAGAGTCACCTATGACTAGTGTGTTGGGTACATTGTTTTGCCTTATTGGCTGTGGTTGAGTGGCACACTGAGTCTGTGGCCTATGTGTCATTTGGGTTGTGTTGGGGGGTGAAGGTTGCTTGCATTTTTACTTTGGAGGTCTCTGTTGCTTGAGCAGATTATTATTGAGAGCCTCTGCAAATGTTTTTGTGTTTCTATGTGTGTATTTTGGTGGTGTAGATTTAGTAAGGCTATGTGATGAGTGTGGTGTGGTGCAAGTGTTTAAAGTGTTTACCTACTCCTCTTGACTGTCAAGTTCAGTCTTGGTTAGAGAGAGCTATATCTCCAGTTTGGCTAGATAAGTGCATCTTTCACAGGTTGTAGTGTTGGGTGGTAGGAGGAGAGAGTTGTCTGTGTACATGAGGCAATTTCTACATTGCTCCAAGATGCCCAGATTCATCAGATAGACAGGAGAGAACACTGGGAGCTAACCCTTGGACATGCCTGAATAAAAAAATATTTTCCTCTAGATAAGTGAGGAAAGTGAGTACAAGAGCTGTTTTTCTCTAAGCAAATGAGGAAAGTAAGAACCCAAACTGTTTTCCTCTAGGTAACGAGGAAGGTTGAGTGCTGTAGTAATTAGGTTATTTAGTGCTCAGAAGTCTGAACAAGTGCTGATCATGAATAAGCAAATTCAAGTGCTAAAACTAAGAATCTGTATCTGGACTAAACTGGTTACAGGAAAGGGGGGAAACAAGTGCAAATGCGGGCTTTTAAATCAGAAAGTTGAGCGAGATGGAAAAACTGCCCAAACGGCCAATGACTACAATTTCTGGGCCAGAAGCACTCCTTATGTGGTAGATAGGTTGCCTAGTGCTTACTACTCCGACTGATAAACTAGAAGGCTTCCCTCCAACACAGAAAACTTGGAGGGCTCAGAAGCTTACATACAGTCCTGGATACAGTAAATCTGAATCTGGACTACACTAGTTATAGGAAAGGTAGGAAATAGGCTTAGATTTTTTTTTTTTTTTTTTTTTTTTTTTTGGGAAGAAACATACTCTGCTTTTGTTCAGTATTTAAAACCATCTGATATAAACTGTTAAGAGTAAATACAATTTCTCATTTGCTGTTACTTTAACATTCCTTTAATAATGCAGCAGACACCAGGGTTGGTAATTACTTCTTGGCTTGATGGTTAACTGCAGCTTGTATATTCTCTTTATAGTGTAATTTCTTTCCTCCACACATACACACATGATGGGTGTATTGAAATTTATCAAAACACCCAAACACTGATATTTATAAAGTCAACCACAAAACATCGATTTTGCAAACATTGACATGCATACCTCTCAACTGCCCAGATTTTTCCCTCATACTTTTGGTCTGTTCCTCATAAAATTTATGTTTTTCTGGCAAATCATTGAGGATCGAAGTTACTAAATAATGGCAAACATGTGAGTTTCAGTCTTCATATCCTTCATAAAAATACATAATAATGCAAAACTTGTTATGCTAGCAATTTTGTCAGTTTATTGGTGCAATATTTAAAATATGTACCTGTTTTTAGGCATTTGTCCCCCAATTATTTGTGTGTCTGTCCAGATTTCTTGCTCTGAGAGATTGAGAGGTATGTTGACATGCTACTACTGTGTGATAAGCAACAATTTTTGCATATGCAAGACGTGTTTTGGCAGAGTATAAGTTTCCCTGCACCCCCTGCTAATTATATATACTAAGTATCACACAATATTGGGGATAGTGCATATTCCTCTACCCCGAATATTATATGATCCCACATACCTGTTGACCATTTGTTTATTTGATCACATTTTGTTGATTAAAGAGATGTTGACAAATGATAGAGTTGACAATATTAAGTGGACCTGTGTGTGTGTGTGTTTATATATATATATATATATATATATATATATATATATATATATATATATCTATATATGTAAATATACAGAGAGAGAGCGAGAGAGAGAATGTACTTAAAAATATCAAACCACCAAAACATCAAACTTAAAAATGTTGATTCCAAAAAATTGAAAGTTAAAATACCAAACAACAAAAAAGCAACTAATGCTTTTTGCAGGTGGTAAGCTCCCTTGTATCCCCCCACCCCCTTCTAACTGTATATACCAACTCTGAGATTGCATAACAGTAGGGTAAGGGCAAATCACCACTCCCAGCTGTTCTGTGACTTCCCACACACTACTCCTGGTAGAGATGATCATATTATTCTTCAATCAAGTCTGCTGGCATTATAGACTTTCGATATTACTGACAATTTAAAGTGCTTCCATATATGTTTATACCCGCGGTAGTGGTGCTGTGGTAGTGTTGTCGCCTCACAGCAAGACATTGTCCTATTCGATTCTCAGCTAGAGCGTCTTCTGTGTGGAGGCATGTGTGAATGGGCATACCTTCGTTGAAGGCTGTGCGTCAGGGCTGGTAACTCGGCATGTAAAAATCCACTACCAAACATTAGCGGACCGGAGTTCTGCTGTGGCGACCCCTAACCGGGATAAGCCGAAAGACACAACAATATATATATATATATATATATATATATATATATATATATATATATATATATATATATATGGACACACACACACAAACACACAAGTAAAGTATGTGTGTGCATTTATGTGTGTGTCCATTGATATGCGTTTGCATTTATTCTTACCCTTGTAGCCCAGGGCATGACTAGAAAGAGTCCACTAATAATATACTTACCAAGCTATTAAGCAAATGCATATATATATTTTTCTTTTTCTAAGACTCATATTCCCCTTTAAGCAGTATAATGTTTTACAAAAAAATCAATAAATAATACATGATTCTCTTCATGTTCTGCATCAGTTTACCCTTTTTCCATTTGGTAATCTTAATCCTAGCTTCTGTCTAATAAACCTATTCTTCTTAAGTTCTCCTTAAAAAGTTTTAACCCTGAAACTGTTGTACTCCCATCTAACCCTTTCTGCTAGAAATTCATGAATCAGTACATTGGCCTTATTCCCTTACAAACAGCCATTCTTCTCCGTTTCCTACTCATTTCTTCTCTGTAGGGCCTTTTCTTTTTGTTTATCTCTTGTAGCATTCTTATGTATTTGAACAGGTTTTAATCAATCCCTTACTATATTTTTAGTCTCAGTCTTACTTGCTATACCTCAGTTCATTGTCTTTGCCCCGTATACCTTACAGTAAACGTTTTGCTCTGTTCCCTGTTTATTTCATGTTATAACAAATGTAAATTTAATCTTTATCTCAATGATAACTGTTTTTGTTCCATTTACTTAATTCACCTACAACTGATATGTTGTCTGCTACTAAACTATTGATGAATTCTGCCTTCTCTTGCTTATAACAATCCCCTGCTGTCACTTATTTATTCAGGACAGGATTTATGGCAGGTAAATATGATGAAATATATCCCATTAAGATTAATTTACAAAATATATAGCTCTGTCCAACAGCTATTAGTACTGGAGGCTTGGGAAGTGTGGGATCCTGATATGCATATCTGAAATTCTTCCTTCATCTCTCTGCAGAATGCATTAGCAATCTGTCAGTTCAGTTTATGTTGCTATATTACTGCAGCTGTCCCTTGCAAGTCTTCCCAATCTATCAGTTTATAATCCTATGGTGGAGGTTCATTCGATATATGCAAATGGCTCTTTAAGGCCATATACAACACACACACACACACACACACACACACACACACACACGCACACACACACTCTGTCACACACAATATGGAATAAAATGAGTAATTACTGTAGAATTCTGGCCTCCTTTTCTATATCACTGAACCCCACCATCCCAGTTCGTCCCCCATCTACCTTCAGAGGTCATCATACCAGTAGTGGCATTACTGTCAAGCAGGGGTAACCTGTTTGTGACATCAGGTTATCCACCAGCTCTAACCAGATACCAATTTTCTTTCCAGATGATGCCAGCAGTAGCACCACCCCCCAAGTTTTGCATATATGATATCTACAGAAGCAAAGGAGAATTTTGGTCCCTTTCTCAGACCAACTTGGGACATGACCCTTGGCGTTAACAGAGTGAATTTGTTTATGACTGGTTCAAATGGGAATAAAGATATAAATATGAAATTGAGATTTCAAGAATGTGAAGCACATCTCATGGGATGTGACATCACCCTGTATGGCCCGTTACACCTCCTGAGGCAAAACAAAACATGAGCCTTCCCAAACAGTTGATGCATGAAACCATATCACTCCATTAGGCTGATGACAGTGGGAAATAGATATGCTCATCCACATGTGCCAAAACTATATTGAAGAACTGCTGCAGTATCCTTGAGACATAAACCCGTGAGATACCCAGTGTCTTCCCAGTCTGCCTCTGAAAGGTCAGCATGACAAGTATAGTGAGATTTATACATACCTAGATATCCACAGGTATAGTGAGAACTATACATACCAAAGTATTCACAGATATAGTGAGAACCATACATAACGAAGTATCCACAGGTATAGTGAGAACCATACATACAGGTATCCACAGGTATAGTGAGAGCTATACATTACCTAGGTAACCACTTGTATAGTCAGAACTGTACATAACTAGGTGTCCACAGGTATAGTGAGAACCATACATACCTAAGTATCCACAGGTATAGTGAGAACCATACATACAGGTATCCACAGGTATAGTGAGAACCATACACACGTAGGTATCCATGGGTATAGTGAGAACTATACATACCCAAGTATCTATAGCAAGGCCACTCATTCCCACAGTTCCTGTTTGTGGATATACAGTTTCAACAAACCCCTTATTATGTCTTGTCCCCTCTAACTCTGTCCACTAACAACTACTCAGCAAAGTTAAGGTGAGTTATTCTTTCTCCTACGCCGATGAGTGGCATTTCATGCACTGGATTTCAGTGTGACTGAAATGAGCAACTCAAAACAGGAAGTAGCTGGCATGCAGCAGTGAAATCAAACATCTTTGTGGATTGCAAAGTGGATGGAAAAAGCAAAGATTCACTTTTCATAACCCATCTGCACACGGTGCCTATTTGCATCAGAAAAGCAACTATTAATTGCAGAGGAATCACTCATTTGCAGTAGTAAGTCACAGATTTTTCACACATTCCTCATTTGCATTTAATTATTCTATTATTTGTATAAGACTTTCTCACTCATATTCTAATTAGCTTTTGCAAAGCTTGTGTCTCTGAACTGCTCGACCTACACAGATTCACTGTGCTTAAGCGTAATGACTATGAATGCCACCCAAAATATCCAGCAGAGTTTACATTGAGTATATGGATCCAACTTTATGCAAAAGTCACTTTGTACCATTAGATCAAAAATGATTTTAGTGAAAGATTCAATGTGTGTGAGTAAATGCAGACTGATGTGTTTTATCAGAGTGAATAGATGTGCCACATTCACCTACACTGATTGATTGGATGTGGTGCATGTTTTTCAGAGATGCCAGTCAGTGAAATAATGGAATTTCTGCTTTTGTCCACTACTGTGCAATCTCAAAGTTGTTATACATCAGCAGCACAGAATGTGTGTGTGTGTGTGTGTGTGTGTGTGTGTGTGTGTGTGTGTGTGTGTGTGTGTGTGTGTGTGTGTGTGTGTGTGTGTGTTGGGGGGGGGGGGTACAGGGATTGACCGCCTACAAAAAGGATGTTTTAGGTATTTTACTTTGCTTTAAAGGTTTCATTGGTTTGACAAAACATCTTGCTTTCAAGGTTTTATGTTTCAGTATATAATTTCTCAGTGTAATCTGCATCAAAGAATCAATATAGATCCTTCCATTTTATATAAATATTAAAAAATTATAGTTTGAAAATGTCTCTGCTAGCTGATTAAGAGCTGAGCTCCTTTGGAAGGCTATTACTAACATTACTAAGTGACAGTTGCTTTCTGTGCTTGACTGGTACTAGTACAACTGGTGACAATAGTTCAAAAAGTTGTATGCTTACTCATCTTGTTTCTCCATAGTGTTGCAGGGATCTTTCATATGTATCCCATCTCTGGCTGTGCTAAAATTTGTGATTTTCTGTGAAATGGTGATATGAAGAGCACTTGGCCACAAAATTAGTGGATCATACTAGACTAACTGCCATTCTGGGCCACTTTAAACCTAGCCAGTTACCTCATGTAAGAGTCAAACCTAGCATCTTGTATCTGTAAAATAAACTACTTAACCACTGTGTCAACCTCCCTCATTTACCAGTTGAGATGAGAGGCCATAGTATATGTGTCCTCATTATTGTAAGAGACAGCTCCTAACATAAATGTTAGGCATCTCCTCTTTTCCAATGAACCTCTTCCCATTCTATCAAAGGAAGTTGACTCAGTGCCATAAACTTTAGTATTAAAAATCTTACAGCCTTGGGATACCAGTGTAATCATAGTGAGGTATAAACAGATGTGGCTAAGTGATCAAAACATAAGTGTTAAAATGAAAGCAGTTACAACATACACATTCCATGTAAGAAGGCAAACGCCACAGAGTTAGTTTTATTCCTATTTTATTCAACACATTTATGACCTCCATGATTATGACTGAATTAGTCTGAACTGAAAACTTCACTACTGTTGTTATGGTGATATCCCTGGCTACCTCTAAGAGTGATCAAACTTCCCTACAAAACTGTTTGGATTGGTTGTATATGTGGACTAAAAATAATGGCATCAAATTTAATATCAAAAATGACATATTATGCATCTTTGAACGACAAATCCTTTATATGCATATGCAATCAATAATGACCATTTGCAAGCTTGTATATAGTATAAAGACTTGGGAATTAGTGTTGAGACAGCTTACAATTTTCTATAAATACCACCCTAATTGTTAGAAAATGTTTCTGTGGTATAACGATACTATTGTCGACTGTTCAAGACACCAGAATGTGATGGTTCTGTTGTATAAATCCATGATTAACTTAACTTGCATACAAAAATAATGCCCTATCTGTGCCACAAATAACTCGAGTTTGATTAGAGTCTTAGGTACTTGGCACAGGTTGGAAGGGTGTGCGTGCTTATCCTGGTGGGGTGGGGAGGGTCCCACTTGATCTATGCTGACTTGACATACCTGATCTCTGCATGAGA
This sequence comes from Protopterus annectens, assembly GCF_019279795.1. Classification (NCBI taxonomy): domain Eukaryota; kingdom Metazoa; phylum Chordata; order Ceratodontiformes; family Protopteridae; genus Protopterus; species Protopterus annectens. Next base: position 443,576,964 of record NC_056734.1, on the reverse strand, counting down.
GCACAGAAAGAGTGAATACCCAGGGTCTAGTGCAAGCACTACATAAGTATGGTCACCCAAGCCACAGACTTTTACCCTTGATTGCCACAAGCAGGGAGCTTGATACAAATTGTTAGCGAGGCATAGTCAGTCCATATTGTGATGTAGCTGCCCACATGACCATCCAGAAGGATATATGTTATATATTATTATCTGATTGCAGAATCTGTGTACAAATGACTACAAGTCTGTCTTGTATGAGAAAATATCAGTTTTTGAGTCATCATGAGACACTGTAAATCAAGGTATTTTACTAGCTAATAGATTTGAGATGGTTAATGTTATTCAGAAGTACTCTGTACTTAGCCACATGCCAGTATTGTAACTTTACAGCAAACTATAAATGATTGCTTAAATTAAAATAAGCACAATATGTTTTGTTATAAAAATGTTTCTGTAATTGTCTTATTTTCCTTTTTTGTTGTAGCTTATTAAGGCTGTAAGTCAACTAATAGCAGATGCAGGGATTGGAGGTTCTCGGTTCCAGCATTCTCTGACTATTATAAATAATTTTGCAAATGGAGATGTACATATGAAAGTAAGTAACATTGTTTCACATTGTCCTTCCTTTTTTATCCACTGAATGATATGTGCATGAGTTTCTACTAATGCTGTACATTTGCAAAATGAGGCCAGCAAAAAAAAACAAAACAAAAAAAAAAACAAATATATATTTTATGGGGGATTAATCTACCAGACTGCTAAGTACAGAAGTTAAAACAATTATCACTCAAAAGGAGAAGAGAAAAACAGTAAGGGGGCATAAATTACACAAAATGCTCCTGGGCATGCTCCTGGGCATGGGGAGAAGATGGCAGAAACTGACTATTAACAGGAAAGTGGGGATGGAAAAGCAACGGTGAGAGGTATTAGAATGCTCCAAGAGTGAAATCATATCAAGAGCAAGAAGAGGATGAACCCAAAGCGAAACCAAAGGGGTTATGCTAGGAAATGAAGCAGACAGCCACCGATGAGCTACGGTGCACCATACATCAGGATAGTGCATGAATGCAATATCATGTACGGAATTAATGCAGTTAAAAAATGTGAAGGGAAAATGGAATGATCCAAGCAGGCAGTGATATTTAGGAGGGTATGTGTTGATAACAGTGTGCCTTTCCACTGTTTCAGTTCAATACAAAGCAGTTGTCTGAAGTGTCTTTAAATATCAAAAAGTGTCATCCTTTTGCTTGCTCTGATGGAGTATAAGAACAAAGCCTTAACTATGGCCCAGCTGGCCTGGGTTCAATTAGCTGCTCAGGCCACTGATGGAATGGTAGAAGGAATGGGTGTGCCTCTCCTCGGGGGGGGGGGGTGCTAGCTGGTGGCACTCACTAAAAAGGAGGCATGGTCCAATGAGGGAAGTTGTCCTTGGACACAACCAGAAGGCATTGGGAGTTAGGAAAAAGAAAAATGGGTGGTGTATATAAAATTAAAAAAAAAATTGAGGGAAGCTCAGATGGTTGAGCAACCCAGGCACACTTAACATCCATTACTGCCTCCAGTCTCACTGGGCATGTGTGAGGGGGTTAGGAGGATGCTGGTAGACCAGGCATGGATGTGGGGCACTGGGGGTCAGAGCCGGTATCAATGAGGTCTAAAAAAGAAGCAATATCTTTGAAAATAATCATTTGTCCCTGTAAATACTGTAGCTCTTACAAATTGCTGAAGGCTACTGTATTTCTTGATTTTCACACTTTTCTCAAAATGCTTAGTTATGGTGGTGTATCCAGAATTCTTTAAAAGTGTATACATATTCCTAGGTCCCCAAGAACATCTATTGTAACAATGTCCAGCAACTGCAGAGGACTGAGGGGAATTTATACTGTTGTCACTTAACAAAGGACAGGATATGTGAAACTCAGTGAATGACAGTGAGTAGTATAACCTTAGTGATAGGAAATGTCATAAACAAAGGTATTGAAGAAAGAAAAGGAAGGTGGAAGACAGCAAATTCTAGTACATGGCCAGCAGGGATGCACGTGCAATGAGGCCAAAGATACAAATGGATCTATTAATCCAAACCCTCCTTTCTTTCTGTGATTATAAGAAATCCTTTCTTAATATGATTGAGCCTCAGTACCCATATCACACAAAAATGTTCTCTACCAGTTCATTGTTTTACCCATTTGGAACATGTGTAGGTTCAGGTATAGGTATTTCGAACATGTATGCTCCTCTCATGTATGTTAATTTACCTGTTAATACTGGATTTCTTAAATGTACTTTGTTTCTACTTATTGACTTGTCTTCTATAAATGTTATATATATAATATCTAAATGTAAAGTAGATTTTTCTGCAAAATACACCCATAACTTGATTATATTTCCATAACCCTTGTGTTTTCCCTTAGACAATTTTAATTCTGCATAGCTTAAATATCATTTTAGTACTTTTATAACTTTCATTTCCCATAATCTTGTGTTTATTAATATAACAATGTAATCAGCATAACTCAAAACTTGACCATTGTATCCACAAGCAAGTACAATTTACATTGTCAATGATATCATATTACAAATTCTGTATTTATTTTGTTTTCACTTTTTCATAAACTAATACAATTTGCAGCTAGACATACCATTTATGTCGATATACATAAGCCTGTTAATATTTATAGCCTGAAACTGCACAAATGTGGTTACCAATGTTTGCAGGGATTGTATACAGTTGTGTACATTGTAAGTAATCTATGCATGTAGTATTTTCTAGGAGGAGGAGTGGGAAGGACTAGGCAATACAGGATGGAGGCTTTAATAAAATGAAGATAACAGGAGAGCGTGAGTTGGTTAGAAGAGGAATAAGGAGCACACAAGAGATAGGTTAAGAACTATAAATGTATAGAAAATATATAGGCATAAGGGACACACAAGTGATAGCTTAAGAGCTATAAATATATATAAATGATATCTTAAGGAGTATGTACTGTTTAACAATGTGTACCAAAAGTAAATAGAAAGTAACATAATGTTAAGTTCTTAGAACAGGTTTGTCCTCTCTTTCATGTCTGTGTGTATGTATACCATTTATACTCTGAATGTCCTTTCTGTTATGCCATCCTTGGTCACTAAAGTGTTGCAAAGTATTTTGGTTTCAATATTACTGGAAAATACAATGGTTCCAGGACATTCTTGTTTTCTTATACTCCCTAGCATCTCCCTTCCACAAATTCTTTGAAACCGGAGTTGTTTATTTGTCAAGTTTCTTATATCTAATAAACATACTGTATCATACATTAGTTTCTTTCACGATTCATACATAACTAGCTTTCTTAAATCACTCTTGGTGCCATTTGCCTTTACAGAGAAAATGGAAAAATTACCCTTTTATCATTTTTAATCCACGGGGTTAAGCCTCTTTGTAAATTAGAAAGACAAATGTTTGAATACTTATGCTGTCGAAATATAAAAAAATGTGTACTTTCTTTTATCGAAGCAATGGGTGTAATGAGCAGTTGGAATGTTAGCACGCGGTCGCAAAGATCGCACTGCTGTCGCTGATGTGGGTACAACCTTCACTTTTTCTGACAATACATTTCAACTTCACAATATGAAAAAAAGGAATAATGGCACTTTTCCAGAGGCCGTATCCCATTCGCATTCTAAAAGACAAACTCCTTTAGTTTTACAGGACACTGGCGAAGGTAACAGTTTTACAGGGACATCAGTGGGTAATCTCCCAGTGAAGTACCTCGCAGGATGCGCAGTAGCAAAGCCCGCCCCAGACACGCCTCCTAGACTCACAATGTCATGTAATTGTCATAAAACTAAGTAGCAAAGCCTGCCTCCTAGCAACCGTGACAGCTGTCTGCTGTCACATTTCAACAGCATTTGTTCAGTTATGTGTCTTTAAAATATACAGTTGGAAAAATAAGAAAGCGCTCCGGTTTTAGACCCTTTGCCATGAGTTTTATTTCTCAAAGGATGCGATACATGAAATTATGTGAGTAATAAAGGGCGCAAATTGTCCAGGATGAAGCCCAGGTCCCCGAGAACCTTAACTAAAGCAGGGTGTTAAATGGCATAAGTATTGATTCTAAGGCATTAAAACAAAGGGTACAAACGGGGACCCATGCTAATATCAAACTTTATATAATCAGAAGATGTGGTGTCTTAGATAAACAGCGCATAAATGAAATGCCAGCCTAAAGAAAACGAGCAGCAGACGCATAAGTTCTAGAGGACAGAAAGAGGCAGATATAACCTTACTTTTTATTTATCTCGAAGGCATCTTATGTTCTGAATTTTAACTACAGTTAAGTTACTGTGTCTCTAGAACTGAGACAACTTTTCAGCACTGAACATCATAAGTAATTTGACGACCCACAGGGAACGTTTGAAACATTCTGTTTTCAAATGATTTTTCATTTCATTTTCAAAACATTTATTTTCTGTGTCGCTACCCTGGAAATTCTAGCATAGACGCTCTATCTACATTTTGAGAGGTATCCTGTTTCCTGTTATTTGTGTTTAATTTAGCACCCTCTTGTGTTTGTACATCTTTTATTACAGTGCAGACTGTGCTTGTGTGTCTATAACTAGACTAGATCTTTAGGTCTGAGCTCCGCGCTCACTGTCAGTCAAATGTGCCAATCAATTTGGACACGCCCAAAGCTGCGCAGCACCGCCCGCGAGGTACTTCACTGGGAGATTACCCATCAGTGAAGGTAACATGTTTTTTCATAAACCAGGTAATTTAATTGCGAGGAGTTTGTGACCCTTGACTCCTTCTCAATAACACCCTCCCAGAGTTCAAGCTAAGTGCCTAAATCTGTTGTACTCTCTTTCTCTGATAACACAAGGAAGAGAATAGCAAGCGCAAAACACATACGTAGCATTTTGTGTTTGTAATTTCACTTACAAAGGTGGAAGGTCTTGAAGTCATATCGAACCGACCTGTTACATTATACAGTTTGTCTCCGTATACTTGCGTGGTATGGTTTCACTGTGGGTGGTTATCCTAATGCTATTTTTAATGATCCCAGTGTTGATAATAACAAGTACTACTTTCCAATTACTATTTTACAATATATTTGTACCTCGCATATTTAATGCTACTGGCAACAGTGCTAATATCATGGTGCCTGGTAAAGTCCGGAGGCAGGAGCATTAACAACATTAGGTACATTTGCTGTTATAAATTTCCTGATAAATTAAGTGCACAAATCATCTTCCTTTATATAACAGAGAAAACCTTATTTTATGGATCATTGCGACCACGTGCTAGCATTCAGACTGCTCATTACACCTGTTGCCCCAATAACAGAAAAGTACCAAAAAATGTAATACTATTTATCTTACTCCATTGAAATGTAAAAAACAAAATACTTTCTGAACATTACCTCATGGCCGCGATATAGTCATCATATCACATCAGAAATCCTGTTGCTCCTCTTTTCTTAAAAACACGGCGTGAATATTCAGCAGAATGTTATTCATTTTCATTAGTTTAACATTTCTTTTGGTGATGTATAGTAAAGAGGTTTGGAAAATAAAAAGGTAAACTTCTTGTCATGTTTCTTACAATAGTAGCTTTATCGAAAGTGCTGAGAGACTGGTAGTTACTTGGCATATACCAACTTATGGTACATTAAAGAGATACAGCACAATACCAACAAATATAATTCTTACTTTCATTCATTTTAAACTAAATCTAGTCATCTGCATTGGGTAGCAAATGGTGCAGGGTGTTTTTAATACTAATATAAGTGACAACCTTTGTATTTTATATGATAGATAGTAAGTTTGATCTTAGCAAATAGATTAATAAGTGGTTAGGAATAAACAGATTTCAATTTAATTAGTTTCCCCAGTTTAATTCATTAAAATAAGGAGTAAATCTACAGATTTTTGATGACCAATAGAACGGGGGGGGGGGTGAGAACTATGTGGAGTCAAATAACCCATGGTATCATTTCAACCTATAAATGTGTTTCATTGGTTAACAACTACATACAGATGTGAGTACTTTTTTTTCTTCTTGAATAAATGTACTTCTTGAAGATATGTTTACTTCACTTGAAATAAGTTTTTAGCCATCAACATGCATTATACTGTTCTTTTTTCTCAGTGATTTTATTAGGTAATTGCACATATACATACCAGTACAAATAAAATGATTGCAAATATATGATCCAGTACAACCATACATCAAAAAGGGAAAAAAGACACAGAAAGCAAAGCAGCTTCACCTAGACAGAGCTCTTCCCACCTCTTTTTGCTCATGTATCACTCCACCAGGACAATTTTCACCACCGCCGATGTGAGCAAGTAGAATAATAATCTGCTCTTATTCCAGCTCTTTAATTTACATTTTTCAATCCCTATCCAATATGTTAATCACTCACCATGCAAAATTATCAGTTCCCAGATCTGTTTGTTGTCTCCCCAATCATTTCCTACACCAGTCTTTGCATTAACCTTTTGTTCTTCACCGTGTACACAGACATAATCTCTGTCACCTCTGCCTCCTACCTCAGTACCACAACCCTTGTGGATAGTCTGTCCATTCTTCTTGTTCCCAACTGTTTCCTGCCCTGACCACCTGCAAAATTTAGCCTATGATTATCCCATTGCTTCTTTCTCCATCCCACTGTACATTTACACCAGCTACCCCAAATATCACCTGTTAAGTATCTTCCAGTGGCTCTCTGTTTCCAATTGCCTATTGTCTGCTTTTTCATCCTGCATGCAATTAACTCTTTAGTCCCTCCTGCTCACTGTATTTTAGCATTCATTGCTTAGTGCAGTGTTCTAACTATGATAATAGACTTTTGGACCAAAACATCTTTCTAGGAAAGAGAGTTTCTCCACAACAACATTATAAAATGAACAACAGTGTGCCTGATAGAAAATGTCTTTAGAGTTGTCACAGAAACGTTGTGTGTGCAGGAAGATAGAAATGAATAGACTGCAAGAATGAAAGTATACACAGCAGAGTTCTAGGTCTTGAAAGTACCATACACAACTGTTTCCAATGGATTTCATGTGGATTGTCAACAGGCAGTACTACAACTGTGATCAGAGTTAAGGTACACGTACAAAATCTAAGGCAGATGTGAAGTGAGCAGAGATAAAGTGATAAACTGAGGGAGCAGAGCTATGCTTTGTGAGATCAGTGGCAAATAAACCAGAAAATATGAGGCAAACCCATTTAGTGCAACAGTTGTTTATGGGGCATTTTTGACATAAAGGAGAGCAAAGGCAGCGTGAACAGATGCCAGTTCATATGTTACACGAATAAGAAAGGCATACAAAATATATAAATTAGGGAAAAAATAGTATAAGAAGAGGTAGGTCATGAAACAAGTAGTACTAGTTTTGTGTACTAATTTTTAGAGATGGTTATGAACATCCTAGGTTCACAACAATTTGTAGTTAAATTGCAGTAACAACTATAGCAAAAGTACACTGTAAAGGTTCTAGAGTAGTGCAGGAACTTTGGGTCCACAGACAACATAATGGCTATAAATTCCAGGCCAGGTAAACAAAAAGTAAAAACAAAAATAGAAAAAGAACTGATATTTATGTTAGAAGTGCATGCATCAAGAAACCTAAATTAGATGTGCAGTATTGTACTAACTTATACTAGTTACTTACAGAACATTAACAAGTACCAAAGTGTTACTGCTTGTAACCCATTTGTGCTGTATAAAATGATAATAATGTATTACAATATAATACATTTCGTGGTTGAAAATGAAAAGCAGCTCATACCTTTCATCTAGTCATTAATTTATTATATTTTTTATTCATATTCATTCTCCAGTGCCACCTTTATCCTTTTCTTCATACACACACACACTCACACACACACGTTGTAAATTGCAGGATGACTAACTCACCTACAGCATGGTGGAGGAAATGGGGTCACTCAAAAAAACATGCCACTGACATGCATATTCTGCACAGATGGAATCCCATGAGACAACTGAATTGGAGAACCAAGTGCTGTGAGGCAGCAATGCTAACCTCCCTAAACCATTTAGTATTAGTATGTAGATATGAAAATAATATCTTGAACTATTAAGGTAAACAGCTGAAGGAAGCAGTGATGCAATAAGTATGTCATTTTCTTAATGTGCATACTTATGCAATGCATTTGTGACTGTATAATGATTTAAGTTACATAAATAAGATCTTTCTAAAGATAATTCTTCCTGTCCTTTTCTTAATTTCCCCAAAGAATACTCTTTTTCCTGTGGAGGTTAAAGATTTAACTAAACGAATTCGAACAGTTCTGATGGCTACAGCGCAGATGAAGGAGCATGAGAAGGACCCAGAAATGCTTGTTGATCTACAATACAGTCTAGCAAATTCATATGCCAGTACGCCAGAGTTACGCAGGACGTGGCTTGAAAGTATGGCAAAAATCCATGTTCGAAATGGTGATCTCTCTGAGGTAAAGTATCAACCAAGATATGTCTTATTGTTGCACAAAAACACAGTGAATATTACAGAAGGAAGTGTGTAAACAAATCATTGATGTTATGCTAGTTTCTTAGAATTGCAAATGGATCAGCCCGGATTTTCCAGTCAGTTCAGATCTACTTTTATTCAGAGACAGAATGAAATATCTTTTTTCTCAAATACTTATTTTCTAGTAGTGCAGTAAACCCTCAGAAAAAATTTGAAATGATGTTAGCTCAGTATTTGTATCAGCAGATGAGTTTGACCATGGCCAGCTGACTGCAGTAAATGAGCTTTGGTTATAACTTATTAATAAGAGAAAAAATGATTAATATTCAGAAAATATGGTTGCCACTCTCAGATGGCAGTTCTGGTATACCTGCTCAGATAAGTTCATGTTACCTTCTTGTAGCGCAGGGGACTCAATGTGGTATTATGAAGAAACAATGACTTCTTGAGCACTGGTGAGTAGAACGGATGAAAAACAAATATCCAAACCACAGAAGGGTGAAAAAATCAACTTTAATTGCTTTTTGCAGATGGGGGAAGCCCTTGATTTTGCAGCACACACACACACACACACACACACACACACACACACACGCACACACACACACACACACACACACACACACACACACACACGCGCGCGTGCGCGCGCGCGCACACACACACGCACACACATACACCATGAACTTAAATATGTATACAAATTCTGTGATTGTTCCAACTTGAAGAAGGAGAAACCTCCCAAAACAAGTGAGTTATTGAGAGCAAACATTTAGAAACCACACTGTCAATTATTTCTTATTTAAAACAGCATTCAGCATTATGAGTTTCATCTTTTTTTTCCTTTTGCTACTGGCTCTTGAGCAATTTCACATCAAGCAACTATAGAGGAGCTATTCTCAATATCCCAAGAAAAGAAGTTGTAGCCAGAATGATACAAGAGCTGATGAAAAAGAACAGACTTCCCATACATGTCAAACAGAGCACCTCGCTGACCCTGTTCAAGAGAAATCTTGATGAGTGGATGGAAAATAGAAAATTCACCCCGGGGATAACTCCAGTGGCTCTACTCAACAGATGCACTGGGAACTAAGGTCGGGTGGCACGATGCCAGGGTAATCCTATGGTTAGGCTTGTAAAGGCTCCAGGGCCATTAACCTATTACACACCTATGAAGAAAAGGTCTGCAATGAATTCAGTATGGTTAATGCAGAGATAAAATCATGTGGAATTTTAATGTATGGATTTGGGGATGATTATTGTGGGTGTGGAGACTTCTCCCAGTCTGATTTATTTTGGTTGAATTTAATAAGTTCAGCAAGGCTGAATCTATCTTCAGCAGAGACATGGGAAAAAAGTTTTACTGACTATACTAATAAACAGTACAATTTATTTTACATTAAAATCATATATTTACAATTCACAAATGAATAATATATTATATACACACATTGGTATGTATATTTCATTTGATGAAAATATGTTACAGTTTAGTACAAACTCTGTGGAATAAGATATAACATTTTTAGCTGTAGCACTTGTAATGTAACCCAGCAGTATTTTTAAATGGGAAAGCATCTGAATGGTGCAGTTTGATAACATGGAATCAGGTGACAGCATATATGAAAAGCAGTATACGCAGGCAGAGACTTAGTAAGCACCAGCTGTTGTCAGCAACAGGCCTGCACACGTTATGTCATCACATTGTTTAATGTTCTGAGGGGGGAATTAGAACAGGCCAAGTATTAGTTTGATTAGTAAGTGCTGTATAGTACAAGGTGGCAGGTTGGGAGGAGGATTGATTTATTTATAAGGAGCAATGTCGTTTGTTACCAGATGTATTGTTTAACAGTCTCATGAAAAGCCAGGGTGTTTATATTTCAGTGATTTGAGTGTAGATATAATTTAGTAAGAGATGTAGCTGTTTATACATATATATATATATATATATATATATATATATATATATATATATATATATATATATATCTATATGAGTCCCCTACAGATGATCGAAATCCCAAAAAGTCGACTGTCATATGGCCGAAACCATATGATAGACTTTTGGAATTTCGAACGTTCGGAACGGACATCTTCATATAATGAGGAATGGGAAGATTTCCATCTTCCGCAATGTAGTGCGAGCTCAGAGTTGGTGTATTTAAATAGCAGGAGTTGTGGGGGGCACAGCCCCAGACAGGGGTTGCAGGAAGGCTTGCCCCCCTGCTAGCAATGTGTAGGTAAGTTTTTGCTTTGTGTTTTTTTTAAACGATCTTCGAAATTCCATAAGTCGATCATATGGTCTCAGCCATAGGAAAGTCGGCTTTTTGGGATTTCGATCAGCTATAGTAGACCTATATATGTATGTGTGTATATATATATATATATATATATATATATATATATATATATATATATATATGTATGTATGTAGAAACACACATGCAAACACACACACACATATACACATATATATATATATGTATATATATATATATATATATATATATATATATATATATATGTATATATATATATATATATATATATATATATATATATATATATTAGCAGTAGAACTAGCCACCCAGCAGTGTCAAAATTTTTGATTGTCACTGTTGAAGTGACACCCCATCCCAATGTGCAGAAATAGGAAAATGGAGTTTGCCTCAGTTTGGTTGACTACTATAAATGTCAACAGCTTTCCTGCCTGTCCAATTTGGTCAGCAGGAAAGTTGTTGACAGTGGAGCAAGATCACTATAATACAGGGACTGGGGATGTTGCCCTTTCCCCTGAGTATTGTATAATATTGCAGCTGGTATATATGGTTAGTAGGGAGGTGCTGGAGGATTGCCCTCCTCCAAAAACATTGATTTTTAATTATTGCATGCTCCGAGATTATGTCTCTGAGTATGCACTGTGTGTACTTGATTGTTTTTTCATTTTTTTTTTGGTGTACATTTTTCATGTTGACTGTATGCAGTCTCAGTCTACTTAGCTGAATCAATATTATATATGCGTGGGGGGGGGGTGCATTCATGTGCATATTATATCTATTTGTTCGTCTTCTGAAGTAGAGCGGCAATCTCCATAGATTTTTCTCAGTCTCTAGAAAAAGTAAATACAGACCAGAAATAGCTGCAACCAAGAAACTGCATTAGAGGGGAAATGGGCCCAGTTATTAATTGTTACACTCATGTTAAGGTTAACCAAAAATGCAGCCTATCTCAACATAACACTACATGATTAAAATAAGACAAAAAAATCAACTGAGACTTTTGCAGTGATTAAAACTTACTTCAGAGCTAAGCCACTCACAAGACAGCCATTTCATACAAGTCCGTGGAAGCTATCTCAAGGCCTATTAAATAGACAGCTTACAAAGTTACCACACCCATTCAAAATAAAAATTATGAGTACAAACTGCAGGAAAATACAGTTAAATCCAATATGTCAGCATCTGGCTTTGTCATGAAAGGCATTTCCTAAAACAGCAATGCAATATATTTTATGTATTCATAAATCAGACTCACATATATTCCATATACACATATATTTACTCCAACAGTAAACACCAGATAAAGAGTGTGGTAAAAGCATGCATCCATGTAGACATTTTAGATTTCTTTTGTATATTTGCATTCTGGTTGCATTGTTACTGATATCTCTACACTCTTGGTGATTTACCAACCGAGTACTTTCAACCTTGTTGCACCTCCAAAGCTACTTAAACTCCCCCCAAATCACCTAGTTTTACCATACTTACTAAAAACGAAAGTAGAATTTCAGGCACTGGGCAAAAAGAACCCAAGCATATATATAACCAAATACTTTAGAACACCTAAAATCCCCAAACTCAAATCTACAATCTACGCTTATATAAAAAAGTGAATTACATAAATGAATAAAACACAGACTGCGCTGCTATTCATGTCCATCTAAGAAAGGAACTTCACATCATGTACTCATAAAATGCACACACACACACACACACACTCACACACTCACGTAGCACCCTCAAAAAATACTCTGCACCCATATCAACTCCACCAGAAATTAAATACATGTATATTAAATAAATGTGTTAATAATAAAATAATCAAGCAGTCAGACATCTTTATGGACTTTTAAGCTAATACTAAATAAAGCATTTAGATTCGATTTTGTATCCAGTGAAGCACATTTAAACTATTGCATTTACCTTACCATTTAAATCAAGTTCATGTGTATGTCCAATGTTTTTTTAAGTTGGTTTTCTAAATAAATAAAAGCATTTCAGACATACTCATATCATAAAAGGTAGTGTCCAGAACCACAACGGATCCTCCTTTATTGGCTTGACGTATAGTCAGTTTATCATTGGTTCGCAATTGTTGTAGAGCCAAATACTCATCATATGTTAAGTTATAAAAGCTGTTTTTCTTTATATTAACTTTAAACAGCTCTTTATCAACTAACTTAACAAATATCTTGAGTGTAGGACTCAAGTGTGGCACAAACAGGCTAGAGCATTTAAGACGAATTGCCACCACTCATTGTTCCCCAAACGTTAAATTTAAAGCAATGTTCCTAATGAAAAGCTTAATGTCAAGTATCACATCTTCAATACAAATTGGTCAAAAGAGTAAAAAACTGAGGCCTCTGTCAAGTAAACTTACTTGTGCTGCTGTCAAAGAAAACGAGGAAAGATTATATACTAGCGTGGAATTTTCTTGTGGTTGGTCTCCTCCATGGCATGCTTGCTCTCTTGTGAAGGTTTCCACCTCTTCCACCCTAAACTGGAGCTCCGCCCCCTGCCCAGTGGTTGCGGCAGCCTGAAAGGGGCTGGAAAATTTGAAAAAACACTGTCCAAAGGTATAGCAGTATCGATGTCCTTAGGTCTAGCACCATTCAATGAATTAGAGGCAATAAGTGCATCTGTAGGCAAAACTGGTTGTTGTATCATTAGGGACTACAATAGATGATGCACAAACAACATTAGTAGAGATATCAAGTTCTTGATGTATAGGCTGTGGCTGTTCAGCGACAGCTGAAGAGATATGGCCACATTAGATGTATTAACTGTCCTTTCGGATCCACGAGGCCACACAGAAATGTGGCCTTTTTTTAAATCAACCATATCCCTTGCTAACTTCCTTTTCTTGATCATTTGTTGCCTATCATCACATGCTAAAACATTGAGAAGCACATTGTCTATTTCTGCTAAATGAGCAGATTCACTGAATTTAGAGTACAAGTCATTCGGCAGTTTTTCCATTTTGTCAGGTAGTTCTTTTTCTTGTGGAGCAAAAAATTCAGCAAACAGCACAAGTAAGTTTACTTGACAGAGGTCTCAATTTTGTACTCTCTCGACCAATTTTTATTGAAGATGCGATGCTTGACATTAAGCTTTTCATTAGGAACATTGCTTTAAAGTTAGCATTTGGCGAACAACGAGTGATGGCCGTTCCTTTTAAACGCTCTAGCCTGTTTTTACCACAATTGAGTCCTAGACTCGAGACATTTGTTAAGATAGTTGAGAAAGAGCTGTTTAAAGTTAATATGAAGAAAAACAACTTTTATAACTTAACATATGATGAGTATTTGGCTCTACAATGATTGGAAACCAATAATAAACTGACTATACATCCATCCGATAAAGGGGGATCCGCTGTGGTTCTGGACACTACTTTTTATGATATGAGTATGTCTGAAATGCTTAAGGAAGATGCTATCTATGAACGCATTACACAGGTTGAATTGAATATGATTGTTAGAGGTACAAATGATCAGTTGTATGAATTATTAATGGATGAAGCTATTGACAAAGGGTTATATGATTTTATGCTTGTATTAGAACCATTAGTACCAATTATCCATGCATTGCCTAAGGTGCACAAGTCACTTTTGAACCCTCCCCTTCACCCAATAGTATTGGGCAGGGGTTGGGCTATTAAATTTATATCTATTTATTTAGAGAACCAACTTAAAAAAACATTGGAAAAAGCAGTTGCAGTTCTGAAAGACACAGATCACTTTCTGAGTACCTTGAGTGATTTTACTAGGGCACATGGTTTGTTCCCAGATAGCACCATTTTGGCTAACATGGATTTTCAAACACTCTTTACTATAATACCCCATGATATGGGGATTTCATCCCTTAAGAGGTTTTTATTGACCAATACTGAATATTCTCATGAGCTTATTGATTGTATAGGTGCATTGATTGATATTATTTTATGTAATATTTTTTTTTTGTTTAATGATGTCATATACAGACAAACAAGTAGGTGTAGCGATGGGGACTCCATGCGCTAACAGTTATGCCAGCCTTGTGTTGGCGGACTGGGAGCACAGTGTAGTTCTATCTGGTCATGTGTTTTCCACACAGCTATTATATTATAAAAGATTTGTGGATGACATTTTTATTTTATGGCATGGGGCAGAATCTGATGTTTTGAATTTTGTGCAGTATCTTGAATCTTGTAGTGACTGTCTTAAGTTTGTACTAAATCATTCATGTACTTGTATAGAGTTTCTAGACACAAAGATCACGCTGGTTAATGGAACTATCTGTAGTTCCCTATATAGAAAACCATGTCGAAAAAATGCACTTCTGTAGTATAATAGTATGCACCCAAAACATATTTTTAACAACATTGCTAAAGGTCAATCTTTGAAAATGTCTGGATTGCATACAGATGAAGATGAGTACAAAGAGGCTGTTGAATTTGAAAGGTGACCTACTAAATAGGAGTTACAAGAAACAATTTTTGGATAGTACCTTGGATGAAGTTATTGGGATGCACCCTGATAAGGGTAGACCATTTTTTAATCGTCCATTTACATCCACGAAATCTAATCAAACTAACAATTTAAATAGTAAAGTTAGGTTGTCTTTGACTTATGGCAATAATGTGCACCAGGTATGTGACATAGTGAATAAATATTGGTCTGTTTTACTCTCTGATGACAAAATTAAAGGGATTGTAGGTGATAAGCCTAGTTATGCATTTAAGAATAACCTATCACTCAAAACACAGCTTTGTTACAAGTCAACTATTAAATCTTCAGTTGTTTCTGATTGCACTGGCACATTTCCTTGTTGATTATGTCATGCATGGAGATTAACTCTGAGCACCCCACCATGGAATTTTCTTTTAAGCCAAGATTGCAAATCCAAGGGATTGATTTACTTAGCGAAGTGCAGGCTTTGCACCTCATTTTATGTGGGGAAAACAGGATGTTGAAAAAATGAATTTTGCAGCATATAGGTGACATCAGACACATGAATCTACATAATTTCTTGGCTAAACATATTTCATCGCAACCAGGGCATACTTTAGAGTTTAGTATATTACAACATGTGCCTATGAATAAGAGGGAGGTGATTGTAATAATAAACTTGAAATTGCTGAGACTAAGTGGATTGTTAGATTGCAGGCAGATAAACTGCCGGGTATTAATGCTGCTGTACCTTTAAAGCCCATTCTTAAAAAATGAAGTATATATCAGTAATTAATGTGAGTTTTTTATTGGTTGTTTAATTTGTGTTTTAATATATAATCGTTTTAGAAATTTTAATTCAGTGGATCTGATGAAGCACAATTTGTGTGAAAGTGCTTATCCTGTGTAGTTATCCTGTGTAGTTCTATTAAAGTTTTTTATGGTAACAGCTTTGGTGAACACTTGGTTTGTTTATTTTTCTACTAAATAAAACATCTCAACTTCATTTTGCATCCAGAGAATTATATTTAAACTACTGCACTTCTTTTGCCATTCACATTGTTTAGTTATTCCCCACCCAACAAATTTCCATTATACATTTAAACATACAGGCTGAGTTAGGAAGCACACAAGGAGTCTTAAAGTGAGATTGTTTCATTGGCCAGAGGGATTTTTAGCTGGTTTAGTCACTTTTCTTTGAGTTTATAAATTCTAGTGCTTGTTGCACAGTGGCATTTATCAGTGTCTTGTATAGATACAGGCACTTCAAAACTAATTTTTTTGTATAAAACATCCCCTGTAACTTTACTATTAATTGGGATACTTATAGGACCCCAAAATTACAGAAGCCCTGTACAATTATATCAATAGATGCATAGAGACAGCTATGCCTACTAAAATAGGTCCAAAACTAACTCAAATAACAAACTACCCTGGTGGAATCCAACATAAATAGATTGTAAAATAAAATTAAAAAAAAAGTTGCAGCCAAGATTAGTAAGTGCTACACCCAGCCTGTTACAAGAACAATTGTCAATATAAGCAAACAAATAAGGAGGTAAATTAAGTCTACTAAAGCCAAATGTTAGGTAAATATAACCTCCCAGGCAAAGGACAACCACAAGGCTTTGTTTAGCTTTGTGCAAAACCTCAAATGCTGCATACAGCAGTGTACATAATTGATGGGAAATGGAGCTACCTACATCATGGAGCTTGTAGACATAGCACATCTGCTAGCTGAAAAATTCAGCTCCAGTGTTGCCCTCCCCCAACCCCCCCCCCCCCCCTGGGAAATAGCATAAAAGCAGAGATCTTCCCAAATTTTATTTAAGAGAAACTGGGATCAGTGGATAGGAAATAGGAAACAGGAATCAGGAAACTCTTCAACTTCTCAGTCCTCCACACTAATCTTATTCTTAGTCCCATTCTTGTACTTCATAGTTGTAGTTCTAACTCTTATATCACATCTTATATTTTACACCTCCCTGTAATTTCCTCCTTTATCTCTTTTACCCAAAAAAAATGTAAACGTTATACTGTGTATCACACCATACATACACTGTCTGTATTGTATCTTGTTTTATACTTGTACATTTTATATTTTAATACTTTTAATTTCTGCATTGTTACATTTTTCTATAGCCTTTGCATTGTTGTATATTTGTCTGCATCTTGCTCTGGAGCTTTGGATCTCTACTGAAAATGGGCCCCTGACCCAGTCAGACCATTATCCAGTAAACACATGTAAATAAATAAATAAATACACCTAGGATCTAGCACCTATATCTCTAATGGACAGAGGCAGTTTGTAAATCATGCCCTAGTTTGCATATACTCCTTAAATTAACTACTAAGGCACATACAACTCACAGGATAAATTTAGGATACTTGGCTAGGCTTATAAAGGTCCGTGTGGTCATTTGCCTAGTATACACGTATGAACATATGAACCAATGAACCGGTGCAATAGCAAGTCAGAAAATGTAATTACTGGCAAAAAAAGGTAGGTGATTCTTCCTAAAGTGAGCAAAAGTTAACTAAAACACATAGCTAAATTATTAAAATAATAAATCTTAATGTATCCCTCACTACCATAGTAAAACATGAAAAATGACCTAATATCACAAAAAAGATGTAATTACCTTGGAATTGAAGCCACCTTTGTGACACATCTGCAGAAACAACTTAATGTCCTATTTTATATAACCCATCACACACACACACACACACACACACACATATATATATATATATATATATATTGCTACATGGAGCAGCTTGCACTAAATACAAAGTAATCATACATTAGTTATCAAACTCACCATATTGAAAACAGAGTTAAAATTGATCAAAAAATGAAACGAGTTTCATTATCCAGTTGGTTAAAAAAATCCTAGCATTAAATTCAGATATATTTTGACTGAAGAGGGGTAGTGTTACACATAAAGTTTTTCTAATGTAAGATGTATGGTTAAGGGAGGGGCAGGCTTATTGTTAGCATGTATTAGTTAGGATGGGCAGGGGGCAAATCCCCCACTCCACCCCTTATTAATGCATACTAACCCTAAACCTGCCCCAACCCCAACCCTATACCTTACCTTGGACAAAGCCCATACACATGCACAACAAGAAATGTATCCCTTTACTGAGCCCTTTCTGTAACCCTAACCCGAAAACACTCTCATACATATTCCCATACTCTAATGCCAAAATTTGTGATATAAGCAAAACTTTCAGCATTGCACTCATAAACCTGCACTTACTTTACCCACAGACACATTTTAACATAATAGTTTCAATGCATACTGCACTCAACAAAATATGCATTTGACCACATTGCCCAGCAATTCAAGCCATTGATGAAGTGACATTTAACAATCTGCAGATAACCCATATATATAGATTAATAATAACATACCAAAAAGCACTTTGCTTGATCTCTGTCTTTCAGATACACAAACATCAAAACATGGAGTTACCAAAAAAAACTGTAGCTTTTGTTTTTTTGTTTTTTTTTTTTTACAGGGTGTAATCACCACAACCCCTGTGTGCGGAAGCTGCATTCCACCATACCCTCGCTAACTTGGATATCTAACTCAAGATCATGGAATACTAGGAAAAAATGTTGAAAGTCTTTTACCCCTGCATTACATGATCATACCACTGCCAGCATGCTGTTAATTTACTTTTCCATCTAAGAGTGCAACTTGCTGACATAGTGAGGATCTACTTGTTTATATATTTTTATTAATTTCTTAAATAGTTTACAGAAAGCCCACTGTACATCAGTCTCCCTTTTCAATGGTGACTCAGGAGCACTGTCTGGTTACGTGACTTAGTGAGAGTCACACAGTAGGCAAACGCAGATGGAAGGCATCAACCCTGTACATCTGGCCACAGGGTCTCATTTTTCTCATTACAAGAGAACCATATCTCAGGACACTGTATCACAACAAACCACGCTATCTGGGGAAAAACTGGTTGGATGTTACCTTTGTGGTCATTGTTCTTTTTGCAAATATGTGTTTAAGACCAAACATTTCACCAGTAAGAATACCGGTCAATTATATAATATTAATTGCTTTGCAAATTGCAGTACCGATTGGGTTATATATTTAGCTACATGTACATGTCAAGCGTTCTATATTGGACAAACATCTAGACAATTTAGAGTTTGCATGTCTGAACATCTTGGGAACATCAGAAATGCCAGACCCACCAATGCCTTATATAGACATCATTTGACGCATAAAACAGCCAATTTTACCTTCACAGTTATTGATAAAATTTCAGGAAACAGATCTTTTAAGACAGGATAGTACAACTTATTAAATTTTAAAGAAAAGAGATGGATTGTTAAATTTGGTGGTCTTTTTCCACCTGGTCTAAATGATAAACTGTAATATGTCATCTATCTTATCAGATTAATATATGCTTATACTATCATCTATCTTATCAGATTAATATATGCTTATACTGATTTACTTTTGCTGAATATTACATGATTACTTCATTTACAGAAATTATTTAACCTTTGTTTGTATGGATTTATTGTCTACAGGAAATGATGTCATTACTGCTTTGTTGGATTTTCTACAAATAGCAGCCCCAGAGCTGCAATTAATGTAAAACCACTGATGAAAGCACTTTGCTGAAACCAGTCTGGTTATATTAAACTTTTTTGCTACCACCTTTCGGGTGCTGGATTGCCTTTTTTACTTTATATAATTAAGCAATAACAGATGCACTAGCTGTTTCCTTATAGCATGAACAACTAATGTTATGTTTAACTGGAAATTAGGTCATAATGACATATGAGGCTACTTGGGATGAGAAAGCCCAGTCAGTAACAGTTTGAAAGGATAGCTAGAAAGTAATGCAATCCAATCTCTTAATGATTAGTACCTGATGGAGGTGCCCATTGCCTGAATGTGGTCAGTGTGCTTGGGGTTTACCCTTGCCTTGAGACACAGCAACCTCAAACCTGAGTATGTTAAATCTGGGATACAATCGCTTGCCTGTGGGTCATGGCTGGGGAGGTGGGATGGCCTTCAAAAAATGAAAAAAAAAAGTCAAAAGGAGTGGCCTTTTAAGAAAGAACCAAATTCCAAAAACTGTGTTGTTTGCGGATTCTGCATTGGGTGTGGTGCTTGATTAAATAGCTTTTATTTTCTGCCATGGAGCCAATTTGGATAGGACAAGAAGAACTGAAGATGGAGGTGGCTATTGCTACTTTTATATTGGTTGTGTGCTGTCTGCTGCTGGAGAGGCAGCAATATGAGCTACGTATTACCTCTACATACTTGGATACCCTTCTACAGGTCACCTTCAGTGGAAGGAAGGAAGACTAGGCCAGTTGATGAGCTGCATTAGTGACTAGAACTCTTTTAGTTGTAAAGCTACAGATGTCCTTCTGAATGTATGATAGTAGAAAACTTTATTAAAAATGTGGTCACTGCTTACTTCTCTCATTTTAGAATGCATCAGAAAGGGCTAGCTCCAAGTGCCTGCACAAGAACATGTTAAGGCCAAGAAAAGAAACTTTTCAGGGAGTACTCTTTCAAAATGCATTGCCTCTTTGAGGAGCTATGGTTCCCCATGCCCAGATGAATAATAGGCAACCCTTATCTGTTTTCTTTTTCTTTCTTTTTTTTCATTCATTGATCTTAGATTAAAAAGGCTGTTTTGGCAAAAAGGCTCTTTCATCCCTTTTTTACTGACTCTTAAGTGGAAAAACTGTTGTTTAAAGAATACAATTTCAATGCCATGCCTAATGCCTCATTTTCACCAACTTTTCACTATGCAATAGAATACTGATAATAGTATTACCCATTTGTTAACCAGCTAGGCTCACTGAACACATTCCCTTTTCAGGGACAACCCAGGAACAATGCCTGGTTAAGTAACTTGTTCAAGGTCACACAACAGTCAAATGAGGGCTGCAGGAGTCCAACCCTTGTACTACAAGAACTACAGCTCACAGCCATAACTCTCTGTCCCAACTACCAGAAAATATCTTTTAACAAGGCTATGTTTACAGCTTTCGTTTAAATAATTACAGACACTACATTTACAAATCAGCTTTGTATCTTGGGGGCTATAGCAATAGAATAGCATTTGCTAGTGTTTTTAATTGTGTTCATTGCCTGTGGCTCTGTCATCTCCGGCCAAAGTGTATGAGTTTAATATAAGCAGCCTTAAGACCTTTTTGTTTTGGTAATAAAGATTCTGAATCACACCATCATGGAACATACAACATACAGGATTAAGGAAAGTATGATAATTATCATTTACATTACTTGAATTATTTTATTTATTTGTTTGTTTGTTTATTTATGTTTCTTTTTTTCTATTCAGACTGATGCAATGCCAGTTTGTTCTGAAAGTGGATGTGTTAGTATTTATTGTTTACTTTCCTCCAGTAATATAGTTGCTGCTATAACAAGCAGTTATGTCTTATATTAAAATATTTATTTTCTAAGAGAGAGTATTAGTGGCTCTGCTTGTTTACAACTGCAGCATAGTTTCTTTCGAAGTGTAAATTAAAATATGAGGCATATTAAGTGTATGAACCATTGTAGTAAATGTGAAGGGTATTCTCAAATGGGTATTATTTTAGTATGTGTGAATAATAGAACAGGAGTCACCCAAAGGAAGGCATAAGAAATAATCATTATTAAAGATGCAGTAAAGAATCTCACCAGAACACAACTATTATGCTTAAAGGTTACAGGTGAAAAATATCAAGCAAGCAAGGTGAGCTCCTCTTCACACACACACACACACACACACTCTGCTTATTGTGGGAAGGTGGGACTCTACCCTTACTCCTTCCTTATGTACGTTTAACAATTTCAGTACAAAAGCACTTCTGGGTATGTTGTAAAAACCTAAATAAGGGAACCCACATTACAACTTCCAGTTTCCCTTTTATTATGAATTGCAGGAATATGGCTAGCATCACTTTTGGTGTGT
Source organism: Protopterus annectens (assembly GCF_019279795.1). Lineage (NCBI taxonomy): Eukaryota > Metazoa > Chordata > Ceratodontiformes > Protopteridae > Protopterus > Protopterus annectens. The sequence goes on along the minus strand of NC_056734.1, from coordinate 443,554,826 downwards.
CAGCTTTGGCCTGCTGTAACTCATCCATTTCAGTGTCTGTAGAGGAACAGCTCCCAAGACAGATGAGGCAATGCTAATCTGGAGTAGATTAAACATTTTAAATTTCATTTATTGTTATTTTTTGTGTGTGCTTTTTCCTCGTCTGTTTGCTGTCCATGAAGTCTGTGCTGTTTAGCTGCTGATGATTATCAGTCTTGTCTCCATGGCATGGCGGGTGTAAATACAGTAAACAGCTTCGTTTAGAATCAAGTCACACGTTGAGTGGCATTTTAGTGACTGTTACTTCCATGAATTTCAAGGGACATCTTATCAAAAATGTAAAAAGAGTCTATATCATTCAATTGATATCATTATATTTTCTTTATTGCAGGCAGCCATGTGCTACATCCATATAGCTGCTCTAATTGCAGAATACTTGAAAAGAAAAGGTAAGAGGAATAAACAACCAGTGAATCCACTGCTCTTTCAAAAGTTACAGTTTCAGACTGCCAAAAGTAAACTAATACATGATTTATTATTATCTAAACTGTAGCATATTTCAAAATGTATACCATATATAACATGGTAAGTAATAAATTTGTGATATGGTCGAATTAAATTCATGGCATGTATAACACAGTGAGTATTGTATATGTGATGTGGTCAAACAAAATCCATGGCACTTCTAACATAATGTGAAATGCATTTCTGATGTGGTCAAGCATTCTTTATAATTAAACAAGATACTAAAACTGTTTTCACATCATTGTCTTATTAGATACTCAAGGTTCATAGCAGTAAGACTTCTAAGCAATTTTCAACTATTCAGTCTCAAAATATGCAATTTGTTTTCAAAAATATAGTGTAGTCATTTTCTGTATTTTTACAAGTCTCCAAAGTATTTGAACACATTCTTCACTATCCATAAAGAATGCAAAGTCAACTAATTTTCAGTAATGGTAAAATATCTGCAATTTTAATAACTTTGTCATCTGTGCCATACATTAATAAAGAAAATCAGCAATACTCTTAAATATCACAGCATATATATTTGTTGTTATGAACAGTCATTTCAACCTGTGTAGTTAGCATATGTAAATTACAGAGAATAGGCTGATGCCACAGTGCAGTATATGTAAGGCAGATATGTGAACAGATTAACTGTCAGTTCAATAAGAGAGCACTCATATTAGAGTTATTCAGACATAGTTACCCAAAGTGACAGGACTGGTATTAAAAGATGTTTAAAAGTCCAAATCTGCTAGACTCTCCATAGTAACTTCAAATAATCAAATGTTTCAACAAGAGCTTGATGTGTTTAAGGAGATAATTTTAAAAAGCAGGCATAAATATGAATTTGTGTGTAATACAATTACTGAGACTCTTAAGTGATGGGTTAACAAGTATCCTCGTATTTTTGTGGTCAGAGGGTATCGCACACTTCATAAATGATGAAAGAGAAAATTGTGGTTTTAAATTTGATATGATTGTGATATTCACAGTATATTCTTGAATGCAAAGAATGAAAATGGCACGGTTTTAATGGGGAACAATGGTTAGTCTGGACTGCAGGTAAAAAAACCTCCATTCATAAATAGAATAGCACAAACTATAACCATGTGGGATAATGTGGTTTGTGTAAATACTGCACCTATATACGTGTGTGTGTGTGTGTGTGTGTGTGTGTGTGTGTGTGTGTGTGTGTGTGTGTGTGTGTGTGTATCTGTGTGTGTGTGTGTGTGTGTGTGTGTGTGTGTGTGTGTGTGTGTGTGTGTGTGTGTGTGTGTGTTTGTGTGTGTGTGTCTGTGTTGTGTGTTTTATTGTCTTTTATTGTGAAGTATTTTGTTTTTAATGCATTTTAACATTCAACATATATGGAACACTAAGGGAAACGTTTTTGTTTGGTTAATTTTGTTTGATTCATAATCTTGTGTGATTTTTTTTTTTAATTTTTGTTCTTTTGATTTTTGTGGGACAAAAGTACTCAACTTCAACTATTTGTATTAAAGTGTTGATCTTTCTTCCACAAAAAAGTATTGTTTAATTTTTTCTTTAATGTTTTTTTCAATATATGTCTTTTTCATGCTATTTTGACAGGAAGCATGTAATGGCATAAAATGCATCATTTGTGGGGTCATCTAACCGCAGTGTTTATTGACATACCAGTCTACTGTTCATCTCAGATAATTATGTGATCTTAGTTTTTACTTCATATTCTGTTTATATCGTTGCTGAAACATACACTGTCATCTTAATTTCCGCTACTTACACATATTCTTTACATCTAGTCTTGTCAATTTGTACTTGTAGTAAATCTTCTCTCTGTTACTGATTATATATCTGTAACAAAATCTATACATATTGTGATGTCTCAAATAATATGCGGTTTTAATGGTTAAATGGAGCCTTTGTCTCCAGACCTCCTCTTAAAATCAGTTCTACCCAGTCAGAACTTCCAGGTTAACAAATGCATGTAAATAAATTAATTCTGGAGGAAGTGGTTCAGATGCTCCTGCAGAAATTACATGTGTGTGGGTGTGTGTAGGGGGGGGGGGTAAGCCATTTAATTGTAAACTGAGAGTAACAGTAAACCAGAATGGATATGGCTTCAAAGCTTGACATTCACTGGTGCTTTTTCTGCTACTGGAGTACTTAATGGCTAATTTCATAAAAGACGATGGGTTTTGCATGAAATATCAAACTGTAACACTTTCAGGTGACTGAAAGCTAGGAGTGTACCAGCAAGGCTAGACTATGTTGTAGATGTAATAGCCAAGGTAATATATGATGTCATGTTTTATATATATATATATATATATATATATATATATATATATATATATATATATATATATGGATTCCTATTACAAGAACGAAAGTTCACTACTTTGAACTTGTAATAGGAAGCCTCACTTCTGCGAAAGTTCACTTTAATGAAAGTGAACTTTCGCATAAGTGCACTTCACCGAAAGCACCGCAGCACAGTGGAGGACATAAAAAACAAGCTATGTCCTGGACTATGGTGCGATACTCACAGACCTTAGGGTTAGGGCATGGGTAAGGGTAGTTAGTAAAGGTATCCCCTTACCCTAACCCATTCCCTAACCCTAAGGTTCGTGACTATCGCACCATAGTGGAGGACATTCCTATGTCCTTCATTGCGCTGCAGTCATTATGGACCTTAGGGTTAGGGCACAGGTCATGGCAAGGGGATAGCCCGACCATGACCCGTGCCCTAACCCTAAGGTCCGTGAGTAGAGTATTGCACGGAAGTTCAGCACAACATCCATTCGTTGTACTGAACTTCACGTAACTGCACTTTTGATTAAGTGCACTTTTGCTGCAGTGAGCATTCCATGCACTATTTCGAATTAGTGAAAATTTGATCTAGTGTATGGAATCCATATTTATATATATATATATATATATATATATATATATATATATATATACATACATTTTTCTTTCTGATAATATGCAAGTGGCATCAGGCCTGCAGATTTTCTAGTACAGCTGAAGTCCAGGATGATTACCTAGACTTGCTTAAAGGATGTGTTAGGGAATATTTAAACTACAGATCCATGGTACAAGGTGCAGTATTGTGAGATAGCATAGAGAAAATATTTGGTAGGGACTGATCCTTTGGAGGTCTAAAGGGGGAAATCGAGTGCACGCTCGTGGTATTTGAAAGAGGAGCTTGGTAGGATGGAAGCTGATCTCAGGTGGGACAGGAAGAAGCTAACATAGATAAGACTGAAGGTGCAGACCATTTCAGATGATAAGGAATTGTATAAGATTTTATGGATGAAATCACTGGCACACATGGAAGGCTGCTTAGGCTAGTGTGTGGCTAAACAGATACTGAATGTGGACAGAAGAGCAGAAAAGGAATATGGATCTATTGATGGAACTGAGAGAAAATTTTAGTATTCCAGAGTGGAAGTAAATATTCTTCTGTAGCATTATAAGGTTTTGCATATGAAGATTATCTGATGATGTCTGTCTCTGTCATGGAATTGATAAGGGATGCAGAACTTCCAGAAAAACTTTAAGCCCATGGATGAATGGATTCCTTACAGAACATCTGTGGAATCTCTGGGATGAATTAGTCCCCTAACTCACACTGGTTTATAGTTGAGTGTTATTGAATATAGATGTGATGCCATCAAGGAAATATTCCTTAGTGAGCCTGATCATAAAACTGTAATGGTGATTCTTATAGATTAACATCACATTTAAGAAGCTATTATTTGACTTTTGTATCAGTCTTGGCTATGAACCCCCATCATTTGATGTTAGGTTTAGTCTGCATGAATCCGATGAGATTCTTCAATGGGCATACATCAGTCTCAGCAGTGTGATCAGATCTTGCATTAAGGCAGTAAAAATGAATAATGGGGGACCCAGTAGAACTGCAAAGGTTGAATGCATGTAGTGCATTTGATAACTATGGCACAAGGTATTTATGAGCTGTGCTTGGGAAATAGTGATTCTGTGACTGTATGCAAAACTCCTGTTCCAATAGTGTAGTGTTTTATTCAACAAGCTCTAGCTTTCTTTCTTTGTCATCTTTATTATTTGTGATTTCCATTGTACCTGGGTCATGGCTGAAAAGGGTCCAAAGACTAGTCTAACTACCCATGTAACAAGAAAAACTAGCTGGAACACAGCAAAACAACACCAGGAAGCCGGACTCTATGCTCGAACAATAAAATTTATTGGTACAAAAGTTGGTTAAGCGCTTTCCACAGTCCACGACTGTCTTCATCAGAACAACATATAACAAATTGATTAATTGTTGATTTTGGCGGGCTTTTAAGTTTGTATATAAGGTATTTACTTTTGTTATATGTTGTTCTGATGAAGACAGTCGTGGACTGTGGAAAGCGCTTAACCAACTTTTGTACCAATAAATTTTATTGTTCGAGCATAGAGTCCGGCTTCCTGGTGTTGTTTTGCTGTGTTCCAGCTAGTTTTTCCTGTTTGTTGACCACTGGGATTACTTTTTTCTACCCATGTAACAAAAATGAATTTATTAGATAATTTGATCCTCCACATAATTTATTTGAACTTTAGTGCCTTTTGAAAACTAACAAAATAAACTTCAAAATAAAACCTCCAAGCTAAATTAACTAAATACTCTTAAAATAAAACAATGAAGTAACTCTGTACCTAATAGCATGTACTAAATCGGTACATAAATAAATACGAAGACAATTACTGTAGTTAAAAGAAAATATGTTTTTGTGCTGCTATAAGTATTCCTTCAACCATTATGAAAAACTAAATATAAATGAGTTTATAAAGACCCAGCAATTATAAAAACACACACTTTCATTGGTTATTTTAAGGCCTCATCTTCAGAAAAGGTTTTACAGCTAAAGCTAGATTCATAGCTGGTACCTGATCAACATTTAATTTAACTTGCCATTGGCATTGTTCTATTCAAGCATCATATAATTTCCACCTCTGTCATGGGCTTAAGTATTACTAATACATAGAATAAAAAATGTTAAGGATGAGGACTGCCACATTTTGAACTGGAGCATTAGTGGTTATTTTCCTTCCTGTAGCTTCTAGATGTTCTAAAATCCTTCTGTTTCTAAACTTCTTTAGGTTTTTCCTACATTTGATCCCTGGCATTTAATTTATAAACCTCTTTTGGTTTTCCCTATATATGAAGCCTGGCATTTAATTTATAAACCTCTTTAGGTTTTCCCTACATATGATGCCTGGCATTTAATTTATAAACCTCTTTTGGTTTTCCCTATATATGATGCCTGGCATTTAATTTATAAACCTCTTTAGGTTTTCCCTACATATGATGCCTGGCATTTAATTTATAAACCTGTTTAAGTTTTCCCTACATATGATGCCTGGCATTTAATGTATAAACCTGTTTAAGTTTTCCCTACATATGATGCCTGGCATTTAATTTATAAACCTCTTTAAGTTTTCCCTGCATATAATGCCTGGCATTTAATTTATACACTTTTTTAGGTTTTCCCTACATATGATGCCTGGCATTTAATTTATAAACCTCTTTAGGTTTTCCCTACATATGATGCCTGGCATTTAATTTATACATTTCTTTAGGTTTTCCCTACATATGATGCCTGGCATTTAATTTATAAACCTCTTTAGGTTTTCCCTACATATGATGCCTGGCATTTAATGTATACACTTCTTTAGGTTTTTCCCTACATATGATGCCTGGCATTTAATTTACAAACCTCTTTATGTTTTCCTACATATGATGCCTAGCATTTAATTCATGACTGCATGTACTGCCTCTTCACTATTACAAGTCACATACTAATTAAACTGATCCTGCTAGTCACATTATATACAGCACCTTGATCCAGCATTAGCTGCCTTACAGATGGTAATGTTTAAATGTGCTTTCCTTCTGCTAACTCTACCAAAGCTGGCCCTGCTATTTACTTTATAATATCTTTTTCATAGTTATGCTTCTTTTGTATACTCCCTTTGGCATCTGTCTTGCTTACAATGCTAGTCTCCACTGGTGTTGTCCAGTTATTATGAATGACTTGCCAAGGTTCTATGTTATTAGCAGAGTACTCAAACATTAGTCTAAGTGTGTTACCATGATTATTTTGAAGTGTTTGCTCCCTGGTGGCGCACCTACACATTGTTTTTCTACATTGACCCTCTTAAGAAATGTAGTGTTTATGAAATGATTTATTATACTCTGATCAGAGCATTTCTTAATTAACTTATTTTCCAACTCTGTTGATGATCTACAAAATCACTGACTTTCATATTCAAACATGAAATTCTAAAAACTTGAGCATTAACTGTTGGTTCAAAAATATACTTCAGATTAGAGTTTGTCCTGTGTTAAAACTTATCTAAGTATAAGCATCTTTATAAAATAATTTGGACTAAGTTCATAATTCTCATTACTTCATTTATTTAAACATTTAACCAAATATCATTAACTCATCAACTATAAATGCACCAAATCAGACACCTTGTTAAAGATCAACTGCATGCAGTATGTCCTATCTCACAAACATCTCTGGCTTCATTAGATATCTCTCTCATAGGTTCTTAGGTAAGTACTAGGCAGTCAGTCTGCAGACCATTGTAAGCCCAGCCATATTCAAAAGTTCCCACCAGCCTTTAGGTAGGCGATGCACGATAGACCTGTGGAGAACTTGAGGTTGCCCATCTAATTATCTAGGTTTACTTTGAAGGTGGCAGGGATGCTATTTTATTTGACATGCAGTAGTAATTTGTTCCAGATGTAAGAGATACAATGGGATATGAATTTGTCATGCCAATGTTTTTATCTGATAATGAAGGTTTACTTCCTTGGCATTTAATGAACCATGTAATCTGACACTGTCCTTTTCATTCTTCCTCACTTATGGGGTCTCTGATGCAATCTTCAGATCCGTCTCAGTTACATTTTCCAGACTTTGGATCCTAACCTTGAGCTCCTCCCTCTTCCCACAATGCACCACACTAACTCCTCAGATCTCATTTGCCTCCATACTGACAAGAAGGAGGATTCAGAAATCTCAAATTGTAAGGGAATTTATTTGTCAGTCTTTCATATTTGCTCTATTCAAATCTACTTTTTTCCCCTCTTTCCTCTCTCTAGTTCTTCAACTACTACTGTCGTTGGTGATATAATTTTGATTGTTTACCCTTTCTCTCTCTAAACCTACCTGGGTTGGTCAAAGGATTTTTAGACTGCTGCTTCCCTTAGCTAAGCTGTGTGAATCGGAGCCTTCCCCTGTCGGGTTTGTTGGGCTTATGGGTTTACTTTTCTTTTTCAGTCCTTGGAGCCTTTCTTTTGTTGGTTGGTGCAGCTTTCTCCTTGGTGCAGAAATGGCTGTGCTTCTTCTGGGAAGAATTTCTACCATCCCATATAGACTTGGCTACATCTATCTCCCACCTTCGGATATCACAGTCAACATGCAAAGTATCAATTACAGCATGCACAGATGATAGACTTCATAAGAACAGAGCCAATTGTATATGTACTTCCCTACAGACAAAATTCTAATGTTAGACTGCATACCACATGAATTCTATCACCCTTCAAACCCTAGCATGTTGCAAAAAAAAACAAAAAAACAGGGAAAAGAGAAAAAGTACCCAATATGGGAGCTGATTTCTTACAGAATACAAATTTTCAGTAAAGCAAAATTGAATTTTAAGACAGGTTGACAGACGAGATCAGACAGGAGTCCCCATGGACTATGATGTTTACGGATGATATTGTGATCTGTAGTGAGAGTAGGGAACAGACTGAGGAGACCCTGGAGAGGCGGAGATATGCTCTAGAGAGGAGAGAAATGAAGGTCAGCAGGACTAAGGCAGAATATATGTGTGTGAATGAGAGGGAGGATAGAGGAATGGTGAAGATGCAGGGAGTAGAGGTGGAGAAAGTGGATCAGTTTAAATACTTGGGATCAACAGTTTAGATTAATGGTGAGTGTGGAAGAGAGGTGAAGAAGAGAGCACAGGCAGGGTGGAGTGGGTGAAGAAGAGTGTCAGGAGTGATTTGTGACAGATGGGTACCTGTTAGAGTGAAAGGGAAGGTCTACAAGAGGGTAGTGAGACCAGCTATGTTGTATGAGTTGGGGATGGTGGCGTTGACAAAAAGGCAGGAGTCAGAGCTGGAGATGGCAGAGTAAAAGCTGTTAAGATTTGCATTGGGTGTGATGAGGATGGACAGGATTAGGAATAAGTATATTAGAGGATCAGCTCAGGTTGGACTGTTTGGAGATAAAGCCAGAGATGCGAGATTGCATTGGTTTGGACATGTGCTGCGGAGTGTTGCTGGGTCTATTGGGAAAAGGATGCTAAGGATGGAGCTGCCAGCTAAGAGGAAAAGAGGAAGGCCTAAGATAAGGTTTATGGATGTGATGAGAGAGGACATGCAGATGGTTGGTGTGACAGAGCAAGATGCAGAGGACAGGAAGAAATTGAAACAGATGATCCATTGTGGTGACCCCTAATGGGAACAGTCTAAAGAAAAGACTACTGAATTTTATGACTCATGTTTGTACTCATTTTGATAAACTCCAGACAACATTTAATGTTTCTCGTATGTTGTTTTCAACAAACCCTCATTGGCAATCATTATGTCAGTGTCAGTTTTGTACATTTGTCATGTCTTTCAGCTGCACTTTTTTAATGCAATATTCTGATAGACTAGACGGTACAATGGTCTACTCTACAGCAATGGCTCCCTCTCTCTCATTCTCTCTTTTTCTCCCTTTTTATGGTTTTGCTGATAGAACCACTCAGTAAACCTTTTTGACCCAACTATGCTGTCCCTCTTACATTTGCTACAGTATTCAACATGGTTGTCCAGCTGTGGTGGGAGTGCATTTCAAGTGAAAGATAATCCAATCTCATGCCTCAGACTCAAAATTGATTTATTCTAGTGTACTAGGCAGCCAAGCTGGCACCTGGTATACTAGCTCCCCATCTATCATTGACCCTGTCTACCCACACATCAGCAGACTGAGGACTGTTATTTTTTATTGCCCTTCTAACATCATCAGGTATGGCTTCCCTTGTCCATTACATTATTTTGTCCTTCCAGTAAAATCTGACTAGGTAACCTGTAAACACAAATGGAAAATATTATCCATGAAAACTTCCAGTAAATACATGGCCTATCTGAGCTGCCACTGATGCCAACTCATTTTGCGGAATAAATGAACACTGTTCTTGTTCCTGGAAGGTGCATTGCACCGTAGACAATGCATAGAACCTCCCGTTTTCTCCACCGGACATCTCTATCATTTTTTAGAGACTAACACAGAAATTCTGTGAACCAGCTAAAAATTATGACAAGTAACTTTTCTTTCATGGCAATTATTTGCCCTAGTAACTATTGCATCAATAAAGATTTATCAGGCACCATTACATTCCTTTCATAGTACTGAGTGTCTCTATGGACTGATTTTCCCTTTACAAACTAACTATCTACTAGGTCCCGTGTTGCTCCCCTTTTACAATAGTAAATTACAATTGCCAGCTATTGCTCTCAATTTCTTTAATTATGGCTAACACATCCCTTATCCAATTAACGTTTACACACAATTATGTTTGTAGCTCATGGGACTAAACAGCACTCTCCCATATTATGCTACATAATTAAATTATTGACCAAATTTTGCTAATTTATTCATTAAATGGTTTGGAACTGCCTCGCCATCCTTGAGCCATCTACCACATTTGTCACTATCACATCTACCTTATCCTAGAGTTTCTGTTGATGCTATCAGAACTTGGGTCACTTAGTAGGACTAGTACCCTTGTGATACTTTACAGGCTGAAGCATTGTTCTAAGAAACAAAGCTTCCTTCATTTCAACAGTGCGCTGGCATATTCTTCATGACCTCTGAAGACCTGTATTGTTGTTGGATTCTGACCCATAAGTGAGGAAGAATGCAAAGAAGAACATCACATAAAGAAGGTATGTACTTTCCATAACATTCCATCTGTGTTGTCCATTTTTCATTCTTCCTCACCTCCCCTTCCAACCATCCCCTGGCCTTATCATTCATAGAAGGTTATTGAATAATATAGGAACTTTCCTGTTTCCTATTTGACTCTTATTATCTGTCATGTCCTTTAAATTCTTAAGCAGTAGGCAACAAACTCGATCTGAGGAGTTAGGGTTAGTGTGGTGCATTATGGAAAGAGGGAGGAGCTCGAGGTTAGGCTCTAAAGTCTAGAAGATGTGGCCGAGATGGATCTGAGACCTCATAAGGGGAGGAAGAATGAAAAATGAACAACACAGATAGAACATTATGGTAAGTACATAACTTCTTTTTCTGTAAAGGAATTGGAGGTCAAAGAGAGTTGGATCTTTCATGGCTTGAAAGACTTGACACAGTTCCCCATGGAGAAGTCTATATGTACAGAGAGAAGGTTGCCAGTCTAACCTAATAACTAAGATTTTTGAGGCCACTGACACTTTTAGTTAGGAACCTCTGAGGTTTCTCAAGCTAAGTGATATGTTTAGTTCTAGAGGATAGGCTTAGACAGACTGTATTTGGTACTGATAATCACACAACACGATATGCTTTCCAGGCCCTTGAATGAGGTGCTCCTAGCTTTTGAAAAAGTTGACAAGAATTGTTCTGTAATAATTATAGCAGGTAGCTGTGATTTTGGAATATGTGGAATAGTTACAATTGTGGGTGGAGTAAAATTTGCATTAAATTTGACAGCTAGGACATTAGCTATTTCTATTGGGTCAGAGTGGACAGTATTATTATGGACTAGATCCTAATAGTGTTAGGTGTTTGTATTTAACTACTTGATATAGTTGAAGAAAAAATTATTTTTGATTTTAGTGGCTATTTTATCTTCATATTCCATTTTGAGCTTCTTAATGGTTCTCTTAAGCTCTTTACTAGTATGGTGCCATTAACAATCTGAGCCCTGTGAGGAAAATTATCGAAGAATTTATTTGGGCCATCAAGTAACTGAAGGTGGTTTGTTTCTGAGAAGTAACATGTTATATTTCCTATGAAATTTTACCTCAGTAATCTGTAAATTAATTAAGGAATTCTAAGTTAACATTCCTTTAGATATAAGTTGTGCAATGAAGGACAACATCACAATAGTATATATGTGGTAATCAAAGGACAGAACATTCTCAACTTATGTTCCCAGATCCCTGACTACTGGTTCAACTTTCAAATTTGTGATGTCAGTGTGATAGTTGCAAAGGAAGTCATGCTTGCCAAAGAATACAACTATATATTTCTTATCATATAGTTTTAATCCATGGTTTTAGCACCAGCAATTTGTTTGGGAAAGGCTCTGTTGGAGGATTTTGATATCCTCTGTGGATTTTATGATGGCACCTAGTTATCTGCAGACTCAGTCAGTCATAAACCTTTAACATTTGCTTTGACATCCAAGAAGAAAATTCCAAACAGGAGTGGCCCAAGGACTGAACCTTGAGGGTACACTGCTAGTGACAGATCTTTTGTAGAAGGTAGAAATACCTACCATAACTTACTGGGTCCTATTTGTGAACCAATTTGCCATCCAGTGAGTTATATAGGTATTTATGTTTAGCTAGGAGAGTTTATCTATGATACCTGTGTGTTGAATGATGTTAAATATTTTTGCAAGGCCTAGATATGCAATGTGTATTGATTTGTCCTTATCCATTGCTTCACTAACCTTTTCAAAGAAACTGACCAGGTTAATTAAGTAGGTTCTTCTCTAGTCAAATCAGAATTGGCTTGGGTCAGGAGTGTGGCGATTGCCTGTGTCCTTATTTATTAATTCCATAAAGATCCTTTCTATAGCCTTATAGATGAGGCTTATTAGGCTTATATGTTTATAACTACACAGGTCTGTTAATGTCCCAATTTTGTACATGGGGATGACTGTTGCTATCCTCCATTCATATGACTTAGACCCTGTTAGGCTGATATTGAATAGCTTCTGTAGGAGATTGGACAAGTCATGTTTCAGACTGACCAGTAAGCCACCAATTTTGTCATCTGGCCCCTTAGAAGTAGTGATGTTAAGTTGTCTGTTTCGCCTTCATTCTTGCTGGATGGGTTCGGAGCCGACCTCGGCTCCGACTCGGCCACTCTAAAAGCTCGAGAGTTGATTCCACCAGCTCGAGGCTCCCCTTATATCCCACAATGCTAGGCGGTATTACCTCAGATCTCATTTGCCGCTACAGCTATCAAGACGTGTTGCTTCACCGGCTTCAGGTTAGTGTAGGAAATAGTTTAAAAAGTTGATTAGAAACCCTTTAATTTAGTTTTCCATACAGTTTCCCCCTTACCTTAAAGGTCTTTGATCCCTTTAATCTAGTTTTCTTTATTTTTTTACCTTAAGAACTTATAGTTCTTCTCTTAGGCCTTCGGGCCCTCCCATTCCCTTGGAGTGTGTGTGTTTTCTGTAGGGACTTATAACAGTAAACAGCTAATTTACTTAGTTTAAGTTTCTGTTTTTGGTTTATAGTGTAATCGGTGTGTTTGTTTTTGTGTGTGGTTACACTTGTTCCTTGATATGTCCAAGGATTCGAAGGTCTCAGGCTTCAAGAAGTGTGACTCGTGCTGTCAGAAAATGTCTCTGACAGACGGTCACACTTCTTGTGTGTACTGCCTGAGACCTTTACACCTGCAGGACTCTTGTGCTGTATGCCATGGCTTCAGCCCTAGAGTCCTGCAGGAAAGAAAGAACAAGCTCATCTTAAGGGGCTTGCTTAAGCCTGAGGGTCCCCCTACTGCTACTTCGGGTAAACCCTCTAAGGCTCATAGGTCCTCGACTCCAGCTACTGAGTCGACGCCTAAGGCATCGAAGCCTACTACGACATCGGCTCCGGCTGGAGCCGATGAGACTCGAACTGCTACTTCTGTGGTTCCCTCGGCTCCGGCTGGAGCTGAGGCATTGGAAATTTCTGAGTCGACTCCGATCAGACCTTCGGAACCGACATTTAGGAAGAGGTCCAGGTCACCGTCCCTTGGCTCCGTTCATTCGGCTCCAGCATCTCCCTTGCTGTCTGAACGGAGCCATAGATCTCACTCCTCTAGATCATCGAGGCTTTTGGATCATGACCTTCAGAGGGTAGTGAGTCGACTTCTTAAGTCCGAGGCACTGGCCCAAATGCTTCAGAGCCCGACTCATCAGTCGATGCTTAACCCTATCCCTCAAAATGTTCCTCCTCCGACTCATTTGAGCTCGGAGCCGGGGCGTTTCAGAACCGAGACTGTGGTAGCGTCGGAACCGATACAATTGTCTTCGGTTCTGTCGTCGGCTCCGATTTCTTCCTTGGAAGAATCTCGGCGCCGGACTTCCCTCGTCGGCTCCGAGGGGGTGAGTGGCATCGGACCCTTGTCCGACCCCGCTCTCCCTCTCGGCACTTCGGCGCTGGTGAGTTCGGCTCCGACATCGGCCTCGGAGCCATCGCTGTCGGTGCCGAGGGAGGTTTTCAGCTTTTCGGAGCGGGGACCTTTGGCTTTGCCTGACGGGGGTGCCTTCGAGGTCATGCGGAGTGTGTTGGAACCTGGTTCAACACCACAGTCGGCTCCGTCCGTCCCTCCCTCTTCCGTGCCTCAGGTTATGTCTGCTCACTCCCTCATCCCAGACCACAGAGAGCCAACTCCTCAAGAATCCCCCGTGGGGATCTCATCCTCTTCCGAGGCCTCCCCTGAATTGGCAGGGGAGCCCCCTAGGAAGAGAAAGTGCAAGAGGAAGCACATAGACTCACCTGAGTCTGTCACCTCTGACACGGATTTAGAGGATTCCGAGGGTTCCTCCCGTTCCCCTTCTGAAGATGTCTCTTTCGCGGACATTCTAGAGATCCTGAAACAGAGGGGAAATTGGCCAGCCCTTAACCCTTCGGAGGATGAATCTGTGTATCTTGAGGTGTTTGGCTCTCGCCCTTCCACCTCCTGGGTGTCCCCCCCCTTTGACCCCCTCATGCAGGTGGTAGCTAAAAAGGCTTGGACGGCTCCTGACTCTGTGGACCCCACCCCCAGGAGACCTTCAAAGTTTATCACAGTGCCAGCAGATAAGCAATTTCTGACTAAGGGAGTTTCTGTGGATGCTATGGTGGTAGCTGCCGCCACTAAGAAGGAGCTAGCTGATCCTTCGGTTCCTGTCCATCCTCCTAACAAGGAATCTAGGTCTATGGACAGGTACGGGAAGCGGATGTTTTCGTCAGCGACCTTTGCTATGCGTTCGCTGAACTACCTCTGTCATTTCACTCGTCTTCAAAGAGACTTGATCAAGGAAGCGAGTGAGATGTTAAAGGATCCTACAGCTGCGGGTTTTCAGGATAAGATGAACGCTCAGCTGGCTACTCTAAATTCTATAGCTAACTCCTCCATGCACCTCCTCTCATATACAGCTGATGGAGCGAGCAGAGCCGCAGGGACAGGTGTGGCCTTACGCCGGCATGCCTGGATGCAACTATGCAATTTTGTGAACCCCTTTAAAACGTCTTTCACTAATTCCCCGTTTGATGGATCATCCCTCTTTGGTCCTCAAGTGAAAGAAACCTTAATGAGGTGCGAGACGGATGGCAAAACTCTTTCTGCCGTCGGAGTCTGTTTTTCTACTCCTTCTAGGCCTTACCCCAAAGGCCAGAAAAGTGGGAAAATGTGGTTCCGCAAACAATCTCAAGGGACTTTGCCTGACGCACAGAGTCGGTTCCCCTCCAGAGGCAGAGGAGGGAACAATAATGGTAGACGTCGCCCTAGGGGCAGGGGGGGTCCGCAGAACCAGGGCAATCGAGAAACCTTTTCCGATAAGCCCTTCCAGCATCCCTGAGGTGTTGCCCGACTGTCCACCTTCGGAGGCAGTCGGGGGAAGATTGTCACTGTACCCAGTAGCCTGGCGATCCCTAACTCAAGACAAGTGGGTACAGTCCATCATTTCCGAAGGCTATTCCATTCCGTTCTTTCGTATTCCAAATCAATCAAAAAAATCCCTTCCAGATGTTCCACCCACTCAAAGGGATCAAGCAGCGTTGGAAATTTCAAAGTTGCTTGCAAAAAGAGCCATTCAGCCAGTGCCAACAGACCAGCAAGGATCCGGAATCTACTCCAAGTTCTTTTTGGTTCCAAAGAAAACAGGGGACTGGAGACCCATTTTGGATCTCAGTATCTTGAACAAGTCAGTCAAGAAAACAAGATTTCGGATGGTCATGCTACAATCCATCCTACCCCTATTGGGAAAGGAAAACTGGATGTGCTCTATAGACCTCCAGGATGCGTACTATCATATAAAAATGAACAGGCGCTCCAGGAGATTCCTCCGCTTCAGGCTGGGAACCAGTCACTTTCAATTCAGAGCCCTGCCCTTTGGACTCACCACTGCCCCCCGGGTGTTTACCAAATGCATGGCAGTGGTAGTTTCTCACCTGAGACGTCAAGGATTCCAGGTGTTTCCATACTTAGACGACTGGCTCC
Source organism: Protopterus annectens (assembly GCF_019279795.1). NCBI lineage: Eukaryota > Metazoa > Chordata > Ceratodontiformes > Protopteridae > Protopterus > Protopterus annectens. Next base: position 443,538,900 of record NC_056734.1, on the reverse strand, counting down.
TCACAGCTCCTACCAAGCATCTTCTTCTAATAGCCAGAGACTACACCTTTCGCATTTGTCAAAAGTTAGGTATCTCAATAAATTGCGAAAAGTCTGTTTTGTCGCCTTGTCATGCTATTACCTTCATAGGCGCAAATCTAGACACAGTCAACATGTCTGCGAGACTCACAGACCAAAGAATAGCAGACATCACAAACTGGTCTCCCTTCTCTTCCACAGCAACAGAGTCAAAGTCAGATTAGTTCTGAAAGTACTAGGGATTATGGCGGCTGCTATCCCTCTACTTCTATTAGCCAGATTTCATGAGAATCCTTCAATGGATGCTCTTCACACAATGGTCGTACCAACAACTTCCGATGTCCCACACCATTATGATTACGCAAGCATGCAAGAATCATCTTCTTTGGTGGATTTCTTCCCCCCAGCTCTTCCTGGGAAGACCCTTTGTTCCTCCCCCTCCGGTTGCTACTCTGACAACGGACGCCTCCCTGATCGGGTGGGGGGGGGCATTATCAGGGCAGAACAGTCCAGGGCATATGGCAACCAGACGAACGCCACTTGCATATAAATGTTCTAGAGATGAGAGCAGTGCTTTTAGCGTTGCAAGCCCTTCAAGACTCTCTTCCCTTGGGAACGATAGCAATCCAGATGGACAACATGTCTGTAGTGTGGTATATCAACAAACAAGGTGGAACCAGGTCCTATCCCCTATGTCGAGAAGCACTCAGACTGTGGCAATGGGCAATTTCTTCTCAGTGGTTTCTGATAGCAACGCACATCCCCGGGAAGTCCAATCTTATCGCGGACAAGTTGAGCAGAGCTATCCTCATGCCTCACGAGTGGTCTCTGAAAGATTCTATTTTGGAGAAAATTTTTCTCAAGTGGGGTCAGCCTTGCTGCGACCTTTTTGCTACTCCCCAAAACAGCAAGTGCAGAGATTATTTCACCCTATTCCCATTACCAGGCCAGCCCAGCAGAGACGCTCTAGTCCAAGTTTGGCCCCGGGGACTTCTGTATGCATTTCCTCCTTCCCACTAATCTCTCAAGTGATACAGAAAGCTATCGCTCAGAAGGCCTCATTGATCCTCATTGCTCCTTACTGGCCTTGACAGGTTTGGTTCCCCTTTCTACATCAATTTCTGTTGGAGCAACCTTGGCATCTGGACCTAGTTCCAGATCTTTTGATCCATCAGTCAGGTCAGTTACATCGCTCCCTCCCCTCTCTGAACCTCACTGCTTGGTTCCTCCAGTTCCAACCTTAGCCAGGCTTCCTCAAATATCTCACTATGTTCGAGATATTTTGATAGCTTCCCATAAATCTTCCACTCGGAAGATTTATCTGAGTAAATGGAAACGTTTCGCCTATTGGGCTCAAGGAAGGGACTTAGATCCTTTCACTGCTCCCATCCAAACAGTTCTGGATTTTCTAGCTGAACTTTTCCATGCAGGTTCATCTCCTTCTACTCTTAAAGTTCAATTGGCAGCTATATCTAACTTTCATGTGGGCATCTCAGATTCTGCCATCATGTCCCACAAGCTTTGCAAAGCGTTCTTGAAGGGAGTTTTTCTTCTTAAGCCTCCGATAAGAACTCCTCCTCCTTCTTGGGACCTTAATTTAGTTCTCACATCTTTGATTCTTCCCCCTTTTGAACCTGCAGCTTCTTGTTCAATGAAATTGCTATCCTGGAAGACTCTCTTTCTGGTAGCCATTACTTCAGCTAGAAGGGTCTCAGAACTTCATGCACTCAGCAGTCGACCACCCTATCTGTTGTTTCATAAGGATAGGGTATCCTTATGGACCAATCCATCCTTCTTACCTAAACTAGCCTCTCTGGCAAATGTAAACCAAGATATAGACCTCCTGTGTTTTTCCTAACTTTTCTAACAGGTCTGAACAAAAATTGCATTGGCTAGATGTTCATCGTCAATTAAGATATTATTTGGACAGGACCAAACAGATCAGAAAAACTGACCAGTTGTTTGTTTCTTATGCAGAAGGTAGAGAGGGCCTTGCAGTTTCGAAGGTATCACTCTCCAGATGGCTAACATCCCTGATTTCCTTTGTGTATGAAATTAGACACCAAAAGTTGCCTAACAAACCTAAGGCTCATTCGACTAGGGCTTTGGCTACCTCTATAGCTTTCCAAGACAGGCTGCCTATTGATACCATTTGTGCAGCAGCTACATGGGCTACTCCTCACACTTTCATTTCTCATTATAAGTTGGATCTAGCTTCTAGACATAGAGCTAATTTTGGTTCCACTGTTCTCAAGAGTCTGTTCCGATAGGCCACCCGGGACAAGGTGCTAGGGACGCGGTCCCATCCAGCAAAAATGAAGGCGCGATAGACAACTTAACATATAGAAGTTATGTTCTTACCATAACGTTCCATGTTAGTTGTCTTCTTCTCGCCTTCTTTCTTGCGTCCCACCCTCCTTCCCCCTAGCCTGGACAGACCTAGAGGAGTTTGATTGTGACCTCTCTTTCTTCCACCTCTATTGTATATATGTATATGCTATACTTTGCATATATTCCTTCATCAGGTTTCAGGTCACCTTCTTCCTTGCTTTTTATAGAGGTGGTTTTTCCCTTTTCCAGTAGTTCTGGATTTATTATTGGCTGGGCCTAGCTTACAAACGAGATCTGAGGTAATACCGCCTAGCATTGTGGGATATAAGGGGAGCCTCGAGCCGGTGGAACCAACTCTCGAGCTTTTAGAGTGGCGAGTCGGGCAGGTCGGCTCCGAACCCATCCAGTAAGAAAGAAGGCGAGAAGAAGACAACTAACATGGAACGTTATGGTAAGAACATAACTTCTATTTCTTGCCCTTGAATGCTGCCTTGATGACTTGGTCTTGGGAGATTGGAGCTAGAGCTATAGATGCAGGTATCAGATCTTGGAATATAGGAGGGGAGGGGGGGTGAAGTTTGAACTAAATTTGTCCACTGGAAGATTGGCTATGTCCTCTGGCTCAGATTAAGTGATATCCTTTACTATTTGATTTTTGCTTTTTAATTTCTCCAAATCTTTTGTGTTTCTAATACCATGATGGGAATGAACCCCATTCCTGAGTCAAAGTACGATTAAAGTTCATGAAATTAGTATTGTTTCAATCTTTGATGTCAGCCAAAAGTGCTTTTTGCAGCACCCGCAATATACCCAGTAATGACTCCTTCTGCAATTCATATGAAGTTACATGGACTGGTAACATATCTAAATATGATTGTAGATTCTTTTTTATAAGACCCGTTGCTCCTACTACTATTGGAACTGGCTGGGTATCTTTCTTCCACATTGCTCTCGTTTCTGCCTGCACATCCTGAACTTTTATGACTTGGTGTCTCTTTGTATGCAAGACACTGTAGTCACTGGCTGTGGCTATTTCTATGATTAATGCTACTCTTGTCTTCTATTCTTGGACCACAGTATCCAGTTTTCTAGCATCTATCTTTTGAACTGTTGGTAATGGATGAGCCCATGTGATATAAACTTCATCATTTTCTATGATGCTTTGTGGCTGATGTTTCCAGTGTTTTTCAGCCACTTCAATACCATAATGTTTACACAATCCCCAGTGCAACAATCTTGCTACATTATTATGTCTTTCAGTATGCAGTCCTTCCGCCATTAGTATGTCGCAACCAGCAACAAAGTGTGCAACGGTTTCCATTTCAGTTTTACAAAACCTACATTTGTCTGTTTCTCCCATATGTTCAATGGACTTTATAAACCAGCGTGTACGTAGCCCACTATCTTGGGCTGACAATATTAACCTTTCATCTCTTGGTTTGAATTCTCCTCTCCTTAATCATTCCTGCGTTCATTACTGATCAACATGAGGTTCTTCCAGACATTCTTTATACTTGCAATTATATTTATGCTTTTTCCACATTTCTTACCTTCTCATCTGGTCCTTCACCTTATATTCTTTTGATTTTTAGGTTCATAGGTGTGTACTAGGCTAACGGCCTCGGAGCCATAACAAGCCTAGCCCATAGAAGTGTCTTTGCATCATGCCGCCCGACGTTATCACATTCAGTTGCTGTCTGATTTTTATCTACTTCTGGTTTGATTTCCATTCCTACATGATCCCGATATGTTTCTGCTAAATTAAGCAGAGAAGTCATCTTAGATTTATGCTCCCCATGTTTCAAAACTTTCACTACATTTGGGTCTTGTGAGGTAAGCAGATATGTGTGGAGTCCCACAATTGCAGATCTATACACATAATCAGTTTTAAGGAGGCCCATCCCTCCTTCAGAATGGGGAATATATAATCTTGGTATACACTGATTTTTATAAGTCATTTAGTGATTATGAAGCATCCTTCTTGTTTTCCTATCTAATCTATACAACATGTTTTGGGGTCAGGCAATCACTCCAAAACTGTAAGTTAGGACAGGAAGAGCAAACTGGTTTATAGCTTGGATTTTGTTCCTAGATGTCAACGCTGTTTTCAAAATTAATTTAAGTCTTCTAAAGTATTCCATACTAAGTTTTATTCACATTTTTTCATGTTTTATTGTTGATCCTTCATCAATTCCCAAATATTTATACACCCCCTCATCCTCAAGTTCTTTTATATCACATTCTTGTCCCAAACTGATGTTTTCCTGGTGCTGCAGTTTTCCTGCTTTAAAGGTTGCTTTTGCACACTTATCAAGATCAAACGTCATTCTTATATAATCTGACTAAGTTTTGACAACCTGCAGCTGTGCTTTCAGTTCCTCATCTGATGAGCTATACAGTTTTAAATAATTGACAAAGAGAAGATGAGAAGTCTTTATACTTTGTCGTTGTTTAGGAGCCAAATTGTAGCCATGGCCTAAGCTAAGTATACAGCTTAATGGGTTAATAGCAAAGCAGAATAGCAATGGTGACAGAGTCACCTTGGAATATCCCCCTTTGAATTTTTATCCCTGGGATAATAATCTGTCCTTTATCATGAGATAAATTGCAAAGTGGTCTGCCACTGTTTTATGGTCACTGTAATGTAGTCAATCAGTGTTGGGTGTATCTTATATATTTTTAAGCACTCTTTTATCCATGAATGTGGGCTACTATCAAATGCATTTTTATAGTCAATCCATGCCATACTTAGATTCTTCCCCTTTTTGCAGTTCTCCAGTATGACTTTATTTAACAACAAATGATCCTTTGTTCCATATGCCTTTCTTTTATTGCCCTTTTTTTCTACTACCATAATTGAGTTTTCTTCTAAGTAATTATAAACCCTGTCAGCATCAATTTCATGTATAGTTTATACGTCGTCGGAAGGCAAGTTATTGGTCTATAATTTTTGGAGTAGCCTGCAGGTTCACTCTTAAGTAGGAGCATTGGTTTGCCTGTTATTTAGCCAGGTTGGTGTCTGTTACTCATGGCTAAATCCTCATGCAAAGATGTCAATACTTTTAACCAAAAGTTAGTTACTGCATCTGGATCTGGGTTTTTCCAGTTAGATGCTTTTCAATCTCTCTGGCAGTTACTTCAACCCATTTCATATCCTGTACCTTTAAACTTCTTATTCTTTCTTTTACTTCTTCTATCCATTTAGCATCTTTGTTATGTTCCCCAGAATCTTTATAGATACTTCTCCAAAATGTATCTACATCCTGTTTTTCTCCAAAATGTATCTACTTCCTCTTTTTTCTTTTGGCGGTCTTTCAATTCCTTTTACCGTATTTCCCAATTCTCTATAAAACTTTTTGAATCATCAATAAATTGCTTATGTTGTAGTTTTCCTTTATATTTATCTGTGTATCTTCCAAGTTATTCCACCTGTACTGAAATTTTTAGTTTATTTGTGATAGTGCATGATAGATCCTGGTCTGTTATAGTAGTGTGCATTGCTTTTATCACTTGTATCTTTCTGAGTATTTTTGTTGATCTGTTCCCTCTTCTATACTCTTCTAACAGTGACACTTGTCTTAATTGCTTTATAGTTTTTCTCTATTTAATACTTCTATGATGTTACTGTATTTCTCCCCTTCCTTTCCCTCATTACCCTGTGTTCTTGTGGTAGAACTTTATCAGTTATTAATTTAGATGCACAGTAATATATCCTGTTTATTTCTGTTATATCACATGTATCTCTATGGACAGTCTTAATTACTGCATTCATTTGTTTTATCAAACTTCTGACTTTTGGGTTTTATTGACCTTCTGCAGTCTGTTTCTCTCATTGATCTTAATATATCTAGCCATGTATATTAAATCAAGCAACTCTTCTCTTAGCTCATGTTCTTCCAAACTGAGAGTACATCCCTTGTTTTCTGTTTTCTGTGGGCATTCTGTAGAAAGTTCTATAGCATCTTCCTGTGGCACATTCTCTTCAGTTTCATCCTGTGCCATCCGTTGCTCTGTTATATGGGAACTCACTGGCCTATCACTCCTCAACATTAACTGCTTCAGAGTTTCCACAGTTTCCTGTTCCTTTCCTTGCTGTCTAACTTCAAGTGAACTTTTATACTGGTTTCCTGTGGAAGACCCCAAAATATCTTGATATGGCACCTGACCAATTGCTTCCTGTTCCACTGGTTTCCCCTTAATTTGGATGTCCATTGCGCTGTCCTGTTGTGGTGCTTTGTGCATTCAATTTTCTAAACTGAATCCTTCACTTTGCAGGTTTTCCATAACCTCAATTTCTATTTATTTAACTTCTCCATTACTAATCTCATTTTCTACTTTTCCTCTTTGTCTTATTTTTTGTATTGTTAATTTTTCCATGTCTGATTCCTTTGCCTGTATTTCTCTTCAAATATCTTTGGTGCTGCTCCTTTTCTGTTGGTTAGTTGTGCTTTCTCCTTTGCATAAATATCACACCATATTACATATTAAATCTCTTTCTTTCCCATTTCCATATTTCTTCTTCAGATGTCTCCTGATATTACTATTTCTCCTTACTTTGGGGACTCACTCCATCATGCTGTGATGTAACCTGTGTTAGACCTTCCAGCCCAAATCCTTTACTTTGCAGGCATTCCATAACTTCAACTTCTATTGTTTAACTTCTACTTTACTGATCTTCTTTTCTAAGTTCCATCTTTGTGATATTATTGTCGGTACTATTTGGTCTGTGCAGTGTTGGGCATTGTTTCTAAGATTTCTAACATAGTTAAATATGTTGTTATTTGTCACCTGGGTGGATATTTTAACCTCATATCTGGTTTTGGCTGATTTTATCAGGGTCTGAAGTTCCTTATTAAGTTTAGCAATAGTGATGTTGGCATCTAGAGAGCTAAATTTATTTTTGCATGCAGTGAATTTTTTTCTTTTATTATAGACCCTGTATATGTTAGGGTTCCATAGTAGGAGTTTATTTTTAAATTTGACATTGTATTTGCTTCTGAGGGGGACAGATGCATCTATGAAGCTATTTATACGTGAATAGAATTTTTAGTAAAAGATTCTGCATAAGCAGTCAGATAGTCATGATGGAAGGGGATTTTGAATTTAGCCAGGTCTTCACTCAGTATTTGTAGATTAGCCTTGATCTTTGAATACTGAGGTAGTGGAAGATGTTTTTTGCTTCAGTCTTAAGGTGAATATGATTGAACTGTGGTTTGATTTGACCAGGGAGGAAGTTACAATTGGTAGGCAGAAAATCTCTCCCATATTGGTAAGGCCCAAGTCCAGCTAGCAGAATAACTAGTCAAGAGAGTTTGTATTAAGTCCAGAAAATTCTGGGAATACATATTTGTGGATGTGTAAGTCCCCAATTAATGGAGTGGTAGTTGAAGTCTCCTAGGTGAATGGAGTTTGGCTTAAATGTTAATGCATAGCAACTCAGTAGTGGCTAGGTAGGAGGTATGGGCTGAGGGCACCACAGATGAAGGTCCTATAGTTAGTTACATAGCTCTCAACCTTCCATCTCAAAAAATGAGGAACACTAGCTTTCATAATATAGAACAAATGGGCAAAATGTGGGACACTCACTAGTAGCTTACTATCAACCTCATCTTGAAAGCTCATAGGATGGTTGAAATGGGATATTTTTAGTTATATAATAGTTCTTTTAATTAGTTAGTATGCTTCAGCTCTAGTTACCATGAATATTAGTTAAAAATGTTAACTCTGAATGTCTGACAGAACTTTTCAATGTGGAATTTTAAGGAACATGAATATTTTAAGACTCCAAATGAGGAACGTTGCTCATAATGAGGTACACTTGAGAGGTATGGTTAGCTATGATAGGATAAAGGGTTTTGTTAATAGCAAGTTGAATGTGGAGAACTTCCAGGTCAGTATCTTGTCTAATGAGTAGAAATAGTTTTCAGAGGATATGGAGATTCAGTTACCTTTAGTCCCTTCATTTAATGGTGTGGATCTGAACATGTGGAAGGCATTGAAGCCCTGCACTGATGGTGTGCACTCGCTGGTCATAAACCCTGCACTGATAGAGTGCACTCATTGGTCTTAAACCTTGCACTGATGGAGTGCACTCATTGGTCTTAAACCCTGCACTGATGGAGTGCACTCATTGGTTTTGAACAAGGTCTCAGTGGAAATGCATATATTGATTTTTCCAGGGTAGGGATGGTGTGTAGGGAGATGTTTTTCTTAAGGCTCCTAGCACTAAGCAGCAATACCTTTATGGTGTCTAAATTCTGTTTATTGTGTTTTAGAGTACTGACATTGCCTAAAAATGGCACTTTGGGGGTTGACAAGGATTTAACCAATATATGAAAGTATTTAGGGGATAGGTGCAGGCCTTCTCTGGCAAAGCAGTTCGGAATGTCTACCATCTACTTCCAGGATGACATATATTGTACCCCACTTAGTAAGACACCAGAAGCTAAGCCAATTAATGAAGTCAATAATCTTTTTCTTGTATTGTGGCATCTCTCTTGATGATAGTAAAATGCTACTCAAGGACAGGTTCATAGGTGCATCAGACACATATTCTGAGAGCTCCATCATATATCTCTTCATATAGTACAGGGAGTTGTATCTCAAGTCATTTACACTTACATGTACTATGATTGTGTCATGTGTGTATTTGTGGTACAGAGACTTGAGTGCATGCATAATGTGGCAAAACCTAGCACCTGATAGGCAACTGACCATGACCCTGTCCTTACGCAGCCTTTTGAATGTTCCATTGGTGTGTCTCACTATGAAGTCTTCTGTGACTGGGATATCGGAATGTGTGGAGGTTTTCCAGAACTGCTGCTAGGATAGCTGCAATCTACAGATGGCTGGCCTTCCTGTCTATTGAAGGAAAATAATGCATGGAATACTCAAGTCAGTTCCCTGGGAACTCAGGTTTATTCCTGATCTCGGGTCACTATCTTAATATAAAGAATTACTGCCATTGATTTCACCATTTCGGCTACCAAGCATTTGGAAACTGAAAAGTTCCAGTTCAGATTCTATATTTTAATTCAAGCTGAAAAACAAAAACACTGCATTTAACAAATTTTAGAAATGGATTTTAAGAAATTGGCAATACCCATATCCCTAAAAGTGTCCTTTTTATTATATCCTCATCTAACAAAGGTGGAAAATTGGTAGATATTGGTGATGTCAGTCTTCACCATTTAAAATACAGCTGCTTCCCTAGATTAGCATGAGTAGTATAACAAGAATATAAAATACAATTGCTGCATTTTAGCAGAGTATGACTCAGAATTGGATCAGGTTTGCATGGTAAAATATGGAAAATACATAGAAATACATGTACACACACACACACACACACACACACACACACACACACACACACACACACACAAAATCATGAATGACAAGTCAAGCTATCATACAGTACACAGTCATACCATGCGCTCCTCTCTTTACCTTTCTTCTGATCCTCTTTCATATCCAACAGCTGTTGTAAAGCTCCCTATCTTATAGTTTGCATGAATCATGGCTCTTTCATGAGACTGTTCTGTGCTCTGTTTTGAAGTGCAGTTCCTTGAGTGCTGGAGAAAGATATCTTTCATTTTTGAGGTGCGAGTGTTTCTTAATTTATTCATTCAAGTCATCCTTCATGGGAGAGCAAGAGTTGATCATCAGGTGACATGCCTAGCTTACTGTGGATACCAGTCAATGTTACCCCATAGTATATGATTGCCATAGTGTTGCCAGCAACTGCCAGGGAGTACCAAGCATGTAGATACCCAACTATTCCATCAGGAGAAGACAGCACTCATTCTGTCCCTGGTATAGCTGAACCTGCAACAGTTGGATCACTACTCAAATGCAGATCACCAGCACCACAGGCAAAGTTCAGTGGTATCACTGACCTTTCATGGTTCTTAGGTGAGCACTATTCTATCATCCCTGATGGGAAATTTTAGGCTTCTTCCCATTTATCACATAGCTGTGATATCCCGGGTCTACTTCGAATAACCGAAGTGCCACGTCACTGACACCCGGAAGACCGAGACGGAACGACCGAACAGGTAGGTTACCGAAAACGCGATATCCCGACAGCTGAGAGACCGACAACAGCAGCGTGTGAGCGCGATCCAGTAAGTGTGCGAAAGTGAAAGATTTAGGATTCGGGAGCGGACAGGTAAGTGTACGATAGTGAGGGGTTTTAGGTTAGGGTGTGGGAAAGGTGAGTGTGCGGTAGTGTCGGACTAAGGGTTCCGGTAAGGTAAGTGTGTGGAAGTGACGTAGAGCAGTGTAGGGAAGGGTTAAGTGTCTCAGGGTTAGAATGCGGGTGGAGTGAGTGTGCGATAGTGACAGACTGAATGTTTTAGGGTGGGTTAAGTGAGTTAGGGTTAGGGTGCAAGTAGGGTAAGTGTGCGATAGTGACGGTGTTGAGGTTTAGGGGTGGGTTAAGTGAGTTAGGGTTAGGGTGCAGGTAGGGTAAGTGTGCGATAGTGACGGTGTTGAGATTTAGGGGTGGGTTAAGTGAGTTAGGGTTAGGGTGCGGGTTGGGTAAGTGTGCGGTAGTGTCGGACGTTAGGGTTAGGGTTTAGGTTAAGGTTAGTGGATATGTTGTTGTGTGCAATGTGTAGTTAACGTTTTTTGTGTCGGTGTAGTGGTGTTCGGTTTTTTGAGTTGTTGGTGTTGTGTGTTTTCGGTTGTTTGGGGTCGGTAACTTGTGTGTCGGTGAATCGGAAGTTCGGTGATAGAAAGTAGACCCGATATCCCATATATTTAATTATCCTTGCACTAGCAATATTTAAATACTTCTCATTTGTAGTGGATTATTTTGTCTGGGTCTTGTGTTCAGTGTATTGGGCCCCCCACTGTAAGATAAGCCATTTAAGTACTATCTCTCTAGGGGTCAGTCTTGAGTAAATTTCGTATTTCACATCCACTGATCCAAATTTTCCTTAAATAGGATCATGAAGAGCTTTGATTTATGATTATGGGGAGTCTGTTCCATAGTGGTGGCATTCTCTGAGATATGTACATCTCTCCAGATCTTTCTAATTAAGCAGAAGAGTTTGATGTCTCTGGACTGGGTTTTTCTAATAATATTTGACTTGCAGATGTGCAGTAGGTCCATTAGAGCTGGGTCTGTGGATGCCTTATAAGCCAGGCATTGGTTGTTTGTTATTAGCCTGTTTAAGATTGACTATAGTGACAGAGCTTTAAGGCAGTCCATGTAGGTCATATACCTTAGTTCTACTATTCTTTTTGTAAGGAACCATTGTGGATGCTCCAGTTGTTGCAAGTGTCTGAAAAGGTACTTACCAAAGAAGACACTGCACTCAATGATGGGCCTAATGAGAGCTGAATAAAGTGGGGCAATGACTTATCTGGACCTAGATTCTATGCCTTTATTTATAAGCTGCGCAATATGGAAGGACTTCCTTAAAACAGTGGACACGTGTTGGTCGAAAACTAGGTCACTGTCAACGTAAGCATCCATATCCCTGACTACTGGGTCAACTCTTATGAGCATATTGTCAATGTGATAATTCCCAGGGTTAGCTGAGTTTTCAAAAGATACAGTAATTCATATGTTGATATTTAATTTTAGTCTATGGCTCTGACACAAGTTATTTTTTGGTGGCCAGGCCTTCCTGTAGGATAACTGATTCTTTAGGGGATTCTAGGATTGCACCCAGCTTGCAGTCATCCCCAGATTTGTTCAGCCGTAGGCTGTTGACATTTGCTTTGACTTTTGAGAAGTAGATGCCAAAAAAGAGCAGCCCTAGAACAAAGCCCTATGGGACCCCAGTCTTGAGGTGACAAGTCCTCACCTGACTTCCTGTGTACTATCTATGAAACAGTTTCCAATAGACATGGTGACATAGAGGTATATTTATAATTTGGCAAGCTTATTCACAGTGCCCATGTTGGGGCATACTGTCAAAGGTCTTGGCCAGATCAAGGTAGGCAGTGTCTACTTTCTTCGCTCCATTTATCTGTATGGTGACTTTTTTGTAAAAGTCCACTATTTTGATTAGACATGATCTGCCCTTGACAAAGCCATACTGTGATGGTTCCAGTGTTCGAAGGTTTCCTGTCCTTATTGATTATTTTCAGAAACAATACACCTCCAGGAAGCAAACCTCAAATTTCTTCAGAAACATAAACACCACGAAATTCAAAGGAAGACACAGAAGTAGCTTACATCCATCTTTATTCTTTCCATCCTGGTACCTCGGCTATTCGCCTTCAATGGGACATACTTTAACATTTTCAGAGTTCTTTTATATATGCATTAATTGATTAATTAAGCATAATTTGATTAATTAAACATCATAATGTCAAACATTTAACTCTTTCACCACTGAAACCTATTCCAAGGAAAGAAACATTTCCATTGTTTGACAATTTAAAATTCATTTTTTCATTTTTTTTCTTTTTTTCTCCACTTACAAAAATTTCTAAATATTAGTTACAAAATATATAAATATAAATAAACTAAACACTCCAAATTTAATTATTAGATAAATTTCCTTAATACAATAAATTCTTATCATTTAAACATTGTGTATAAATGTAACAACCTGTTGATCATTTTAACTTATCAGTATTACAAAACTTCATTTTTAACATGTATTACATCAACAAATATAAGTTAAATTTCATTTTAAATTTCCAAATTCATTCCCTTAGGGAATAAAGTATGATACTCAATAATCATCCTCTGTTCTAACTTACTTAGTGCTGCTTTATAATTTCCTTTACTAAAATGGGGCCTGGCTAGAACACTAAACCTGAAACTGTCATTCTCACCATTATGTGTACTACAAAAATGTGCAGCTACAGGGCTCTCTAGATTACCCCTCCTTATGTCACCCAGATGTTCCAAAATACGAATCTTAATTTGTCTAGTGGTTTGCCCAATATACCATTTTGCTGGAACACAATCACAACCTAATATGTATACAACACCTGTTGACCTACAATCAAACCTTTCAAAAGCAGGATACCTCTTTCCATTTATTTTCACCCCGTGCATATTTTTAATTTTATTGCAGACAGAACATCTCCCACAGCTATACATCCCTACCTTACCATCTGTTTTAACTTCAACTTTCCTATTTAAAATCTCTTTTAAATTAGGATACCCTTTATAGGAAAAGGTGATGTGTTTAGGAAAAAGGTGACCTATTGCAGGATCTTCACTCACCACAGGCCACAAATCTCTAATAATTTTTTCCATAATATTTGAAAAGTTGGAGTACTTGGATACAAAAAACAACTTGTTTAACTCTGACACATTTTCAAACTCAGATGCATACTTATGCCCTCTTCTCCCAAATGTTTTATTTTTACACAATCTATATTTTATACATTGAAGCTTGTCGTGCTCGTATCCACGTGAATATAATCTATCCAAAATTTCATCACACACCTCCTCCCAAAGATTTTTGTTTGAAGTATTCCTTAAATTCCTTTTAAATTCCCCTTCCGGTATAGCCTTAATCAAATGTACTGGGTGCATGCTGCTGGCATGTAGAAAATTATTCACTGAAGTGGGTTTTCTATAGGTTTTATGCTCAACTAAACCATTTACCCCCACATAAAATTCTACATCAAGAAAAGGAATTCGAAATTCAGATACGTGTGCCACAAATTTTAAACCATGGTGGTTATTATTTAGACTCACCATGAATTCATCAAAGAGACTCATATCTCCTTTACACACAAAAATCAAATCATCAATATAACGTTTAAAAAAAACAACATTATTAACGAAAAATGTATTCTGAAACATGAATTCCTTTTCAAACTCTCCCATATAGATCACTGCATAACTGGGAGCAAAAGCAGCACCCATGGCTGTTCCTTTTGTCTGCAAAAAATATTCTTTTTTCCACGTAAAATAGTTATGTGTTAAACTAAACTCAAGCAAACTTAATATAAATCTAGTGTATGGCCCTTCTCCCATCATTTTGTACACTGCTTCCAAGCCCCATCTGGTCTTAATGTTGGTATAAAGTGATACAACATCAACACTAGCCCAATAATAATTCTCTTCCCATTTAAGTCCCCTTAAAGCCAAACAAACATCCTGAGTATTCTTAACATGAGATTGAACCTTAGGCAGAAATTTCTTTAAATGATGGTCCAAGAAAATATTAACTCTCTCAACAAAAGACCCAGTCCCTGAAATAATAGGTCTACCTGGAGGATTGGTAACATTTTTATGAATCTTAGGAATTATATACATGTAAGGGTGTCGTGGTTCCCTCATAATCAAACTTTTTACATCTTTCCCAGTGAAAAATCCCAGTCTTTCACCTCGTTCCAGTAGCTCACTAAGTGCACTAGAATAAGAATTGAGAGGGTTACTATCTAACTTTTGGTAGGTGTCATCCAATAGTAAATTATTAATTATATTCTCATAATTTTCACTATTCATAATCACCCAATTACCCCCCTTATCCGCCGGTTTGACAACAACTTTGTCCAATTCCATCCTAAATCTTTTAAGGGCCAACCATTCACTTTTGCTTAAATTAAAGATCTTTTTGCACGTACAAAAGGCTTTATGTGCCGATTCCAACTTGGCCATAATGACATGTTCAAAGGCATTTATTGCCAAAGATTTCTTAGGAGGCATAAAGTTACTGTCACCTGGGAAATGGGGAACTTCTAAGTGACCATATCCACCTCCAAAAACCCCTTCCATGTTGGATTCCATATAGAACTCCTGAATATTCTCATTTTCATTCCCATTTACATCCAGTTCCAAACCTTCATACTCATACGTACTTAAGTTTAAAAGAGTTTCATCCAAAAGACCAACATCTGCCTTATTTATACTTTTATCCTTTTCATAAAAATAAACCAGCTGAATAAAGTGGGGCAATGACTTATCTGGACCTAGATTATATGCCTTTATTTATAAGCTGCGCAATATGGAAGGACTTCCTTAAAACAGTGGACACGTGTTGGTCGAAAACTAGGTCACTGTCAACGTAAGCACCCATATCCCTGACTACTGGGTCAACTCTTATGAGCATATTGTCAATGTGATAATTCCCAGGGTTAGCTGAGTTTTCAAAAGATACAGTAATTCATATGTTGATATTTAATTTTAGTCTATGGCTCTGACACAAGTTATTTTTTGGTGGCCAGGCCTTCCTGTAGGATAACTGATTCTTTAGGGGATTCTGTGATTGCACCCAGCTTGCAGTCATCCCCAGATTTGTTCAGCCGTAGGCTGTTGACATTTGCTTTGACTTTTGAGAAGTAGATGCCAAAAAAGAGCAGCCCTAGAACAAAGCCCTATGGGACCCCAGTCTTGAGGTGACAAGTCCTCACCTGACTTCCTGTGTACTATCTATGAAACAGTTTCCAATAGACATGGTGACATAGAGGTATATTTCTAATTTGGCAAGCTTATTAGGCCTTGGCCAGATCAAGGTAGGCAGTGTCTACTTTCTTTGCTCCATTTATCTGTATGGTGACTTTTTTGTAAAAGTCCACTATTTTGATTAGACATGATCTGCCCTTGACAAAGCCATACTGTGATGGTTCCAGTGTTCGAAGGTTTCCTGTCCTTATTGATTATTTCCATGATTCGTAATTTCATGGCTTTATGTATGAGGCTGGTCATACTTACAGGATGACAATTGTGTAGGTCAGTGGATGGTCTTCCCCTTGTACAGGGCATGACTGTTGCTGTCCTCCATTCACTTGGTACAAAGACAGTTTGGAGGCTGAGCTTGAAAAGTGTTGTTAGTGTGACGCCCGAGCCCTGATCCAGCAATCAAGAAGCCTCAGTCCTCACCACTAACACCAGAGAGTATGTCTCATATAAGAGGAAAGGATAACAAATACACACAGTAAAGTGCAATTTCCCTTAAGTGCACACAGAGATAACAGTCAGTCTGGGGCTGGTTGCTCCCTTGCTCCCCAGGTCCCCAATAAGACTCCCCACTGGCACAGCTATAGAGTCCAGATCTCAGCCTAGCTGACAAGCTAACCTCCAGTACCCTCTCTGTCCAACCAGTACTTCGTGTCCCTGCCCAAGTAGCTGACACACACACATACACACTTTGAGATAAGTATTTATACAACTTCATAGACAATTCAGGGAAAGCCTGACACAGATTCTCCAGCTGTGCCCCTTTACCCAGACTATACAATAGTAATTACTGCCACCACTAGCTAATAATTATCAGCTACTCAAAGGCCCTTAAAAGGGTGTCCAATTATTACTGTGCAATATTATTATCCAATAGTAGTGTAACTAAGCAGTCTTAAGGCTTATTGGAAGGGCTTATTACAGGATCACTTATAAGCATGCAATGTATTCTAGAGCTTAATTTATCTCTACATAAACCAGCCACAGTTGGAAAGGGTTTAAAAATATTTAATAATAAATACTAAAAACACAAGACAATACTACTATACCACAGTGCCATTCAAGAGTTCAGAGATCACAAACTTAAAATAATTAAGTAGTGCAGTTCTGACATAACAGAAAAACACTTAGTATAATTTTTTTCTAATTCCTAGCCATTGCTACAAGAAAACATACTTCTAAAATAACTTACTTAAGACAACAGGCAGAGTGCTGCTAAGTGGGATATCAAGACAAAAATGCTTAATAATCTCTGGTCCTCACTGTTTAAATTGAAACTGCAGTTCTGCTAAACATTACATCATATTTTACACCTTCCTAGTTCCTAGGCCACACAGAAACTGCATTTATATTCTTTTACACTTAGAGCAATAAAGGACATTCCACATGTAAATTCTAGTAATTATTTCTTAAGTTAAAACAATAGAAAGAATGTGCTAGCTCAGACAGACTGACTCCGAGCTCTACAGATCAAAGGATAGATTTTAAATAATTTTAACTTCAAAAAAAGAGTGAAATGCTTGACTTAGTTTTCCTTACAGCAGATGGCAATGTTGCTACAGTCTTGAATTTCAACATTTTACAGTATTTTTCTTTCATTTAAGAAACAAGCCTGCATTTTACATTTATATTCACAAATGACAGAATTATGTATCAAATTCTATTTGGCTAGGCTGGCAGTCTTCACCCATCTTCCTCAATGTTCACAGTTAGGGGCAAAGAAATATCTTGATCCATGTTATTTAGGATGCATCCTTAGATACTGTCAGGGCCCATAGAAGCCATACTTTAGCCTTTGAGATTGCCTACAGGCCTTGTTTGTGTGTAATATCTTCCCAGGAGTGGGGGGAGACATTTGAGCTGAATTTGTCTGCTAGTAGGTTTGCTATATCCTGATCTCTGTACTTCAAAGAACCTCCTACACTTATTGTCAGCTTCACAATTTACATTTTTTTTTGCCATAAAGCTTTGTAACAAATTGCATTATATGTCATTTTTAAATAATCTGTTTTCATTTCCTTGTCTTCGTATGTAACACTGTATGACATTTGTGTTCTGCTGTGTACTATTTCCATATCACACGTAAAAAATCTTTGTCAAACTATGACTAACTTATTGGCCTAAAATGTATTAACTATTTGTCTTACTATCTACTCATTTTATTGTGGAGCATTTTGCCCTGGGCCTTTGCTGAAAAGGAGCAGTTTGTCTACTGAGCTGGACCATCAGAGTAAACAATTATAATAAATAATAAAATCTGAAGAAGCATTCTGATTATCAATCCAGAAAATCCAGCTAAACCAGAAACAGTCAGGAACTATTCTAAGGCAAACTACAGCCTATTAAGTAACAGTTTGTCAAAATTCAGGAATCCCAATAACACCAAGGCAACCTATGCAGAATGATTCATAGAGTCCCTAAACAAACGTGAATGGCTGCATAGAGACTGCTGTACCTATCAGAAGTAAACCCAAAACAAACACTAAAAACAAATCTTACTTGTGGAATCCGCAGCTAAACATGATATAAAATAAAAGAATAAGGAAAAGTAACTCTCTTAAAGACAAGTGTTCTGTTTTACAATGAAACAAGAAGCTAATAGGTCTAGTTGAGTCCAACAAGGCCGATTTCAAGCTCAAGATAACCTCACAGGTTAAGGACAATTACAAGGTCTTCTTCAGTTATGTCCAGAACCTTAAAGGTAACGCACAGCACTGTGCAGAACTGGTGGTGAATGGGTGCCAGACCTCTCAACCAATTGGGGACAAATTTCAACAGAATCAGGGACAAGGCAAGAAAAAATCAGGGACACTTTTAAAATATTAGTGCTATTAACTTGAAACATTGACAGAATCAGAGCATATGAATTAATACACATTTTCTGAAGTAAAGGAAGTTTATAACTCTTAATTATTGTCATTATTCATTAAGTGTAATTCACCACCTTTCCGCCAAAAGTCACTAGTTTTAGGAGGGATTAAGAGGGACAGAGTTAAAATTTGAGTCAAAATCAGGGACGTCCCTGAAAATCAGGGACAGTTGAGAGGTATTGGGTGCTCCTTCACTGATTAGGGTGACATAGAAGATTCATTGGCTGATAAATTGAACTCCAGCCTCACCCCCCACTACCCCAAGCTCCACCAAGTGAAATCCACTCCAACATACTACCCCAGCTATTAGCAAGGAACAGGTAGTAGCAGTGCTCACTAAAGCCAAGGAGACTTCCTCTATGGGTCCTGACAGCATTCCTGGTTGACTCCTGAACAGTCTAAAATACAACCTATCAAGACTACTTGAAGCACTCTTCAACAAAAACCTTGAAACAGGCTACTTTCCAAGTAAATGTAGGACCACAACAGTCATTCCCCTCCACAAGGACCATCAACTGACCCAGGGAGCTACAGACCCATCAGTCTAACAAGCCTAATATGCATAGCCATGATATTAATTATCATGGAAATGATAAACATGGACACTGGCAACCTACATACACTGGAGCCATCCAAACTTGACTTTCTTAAGAGAAAGTTATGCCTATTTAACCTGGTAGACTTCTTTGACAGGGTCAACAAGGCATTGGACAAGAGTAAAACAAGTGCATACTGTGTATCTTGACCTAGCCAAGGCACTTGATACAATACCCCACTAAGACATTGTTAACAAGTTCTCTAGTAGATATAATTCCCTACATAACTTGCTGGATTGCTGGCTGGATCGCAGACAGGACCCAAAAAGTCAGGATCAGTGAGACCACCTTCACCAAGAGACCTGTCACCAGCAGAGTACCCCTGGGGTCTGTGCTGGCCCCTCTCCTGTTTGGCATGTAATTCTTGGAAGTCAAAGATGACATTCAAGGCCACTGGCTCACCAAGTTCCCAAATTACTGTTAAATGTGATCAATTATAGATACCCCTGAGGGCACCAACATCTTGTGAGTGGGTTTAACACAGACGAATGAATGGTGCCAAAGCCATGGCTTTAAACTCAATGCCAAAAATGCATTATAATGCCCTTTAGGAAACTGTTGACCTAAGTTAATTACTCCATTGATAAAACACCCCTAAGAGTTGACCAAGTAGTAAGGGATCTGGAAACATATATAGACAGCAGTCTGGCCTTTGATCAACACATAGCTAAGATAGTACAAAAATAATTCTATGTCCTCCGACTTATAGGTAAGTGTATTGCATCCAGGTCCAGGAAAGTTACAGTAACACTCTACTCAGCCGTTACCAGACCTATCATTGAATACATGGCCTCTTTTGGGATGTATCTAACTAGACACTTGCAACAGTTGGAACGCCCTCAAAGGTTTCTCAAAAGGAGAATTCAGGGCATGAATATCCTGTCCTACACTAAATGCCTAAAGGTTCTGTTTCTGTATTCAGTCCCCTACAGGCTGCTGAAAGGAGATCTTTGCCTGGCTTACAAGGCTTCCTCAGACACAACCCAAATGAATCTGTTGCACATACGCAAAACAACAGCACCAAATACACTAGATACAGGGATCTGAGCTTCGCTTTTGAAATGAACAGGGCATGCTGCAGAGTCAGCTATGTCTCCCAAAGTATCCACACACTACAGAATAGTTTCCCCGTCCATGTAAAATCAGAGCTTATCCCTGACCCTATTCAGCTTGAGGGGAAATCATACATTTACCCCTGTTCTGACCCCAGTGTCCCTTATGAACAGGAGTTGGCAATAAGAAAAGTATTATCCTAATCCACCCCCAATTCTCTGTTACCTCCATCCCCCACCCCCATATAAACTCCCATGATATTCAGGACCCAAATGGTTTGGGATAGGCTTTTAAGGACCCTAGTGGTCACTGGCCTAATAACAACCTATGAACCTATAAGGATATAGTGCTACCATGAGTCTGTCAGTAATCTCATCCGCTCCTTTGTATTCTGGTAATTACCTCTCATGGCCTTTTTTTCTTACTCACACAGAAAACATTATGCTGTTCTTTGTAACAATCTCAGCCTTCACCATCACTGGTCAGGACATTATTCCTAACTGATCTCTTCTGATGCATGCTGACAGACATCGTTGCCTGACATACAGCAATGACCCGAGCTTAGAATTCCTTTATACTTTTAACAGTATACTTCCTATAGATCAGGAATAAAGTGCTCCTTTTGGAGGTGTTTCCTTAATTTCTGAAGTATTTTATCAGCTTGGCTTGCCATAACTGGTAGTTTTGCTCAAGGGGCAGGTTTAGACCCTGAATGTTTTGCCCTGTGTTATTTATTTTTATTCATATTTACTTTCTAGCAATTAGTGCCATGTGGCTAGAAAAATATGCTTATGACAACAATACAGGAAATGTAATTTCTGCATTTTGATGAAAATGACAATATTATTCATTTTTGGTACTTTTCCGTTATCAGGGCAACAGGTGATATATATTCAGAAGAGATTCTCAAAATGTGGTATCTGCAGTAAAGCTATACTGTCTGATTAATAACATGAGAATACAAGCTCAGTTTATTGGTGAAATGGACAAACACACTGGAAATCACCCTTTTCACCTTTCATGGATGAACTGAGAGCTCCTGTTTGATGAGTGAAAAAAAGCATGACCACAATCGCAACCGCAAATATGGAAACAGTAGCAGCATTCAGCCGTTAATGCTCTCTGTCACAAAACAGAAAAAAAACAGACAGACCAAAATGTTAATGTAATAGTCAGCCTTCAATTAATATATCTTCTGCATAATGTCATCATGAAATTGTAAATATTCACTAACAAGAATGCTGGTTAGGAAGAAAAGCGTTTTAAATCATTTCTAAACAACCTCCACTTCTTCCGTATTGCACACATGTAACCTTAGCTTCAATAACTGAAAGCTTAAACTTTGACAGCAATTTGAGATACTATACAGGTATACAGTATTATAAGATGTCACTGTGATTGGAATGTGCAATAATAAATATGAATACGTTATCTACATGAGGTACAGGTTATCAAAAGAAGAGCATTTAACTCCACAGGGAGAAAAAAAGAGACTGGAACTGGGGGGGTTAATTATTAATGTAAAGAAAATTGGTGCTGTGGGTGGGACTGTAGAACAGGTCAGGAGTTATGTTAGAAAGTTGGTGGTGATTAGCAAAGTAGTAGACGAAGTTGAAATTTCGGTCCGAAACAGCTAATTGATTTACAAGGTTTGTAGTGCTCCTTTAAGTGTAATAAACAGGGCAAGGCATAGCTCACCTGTTAAATTGACATCTAGTGGCAGAAGTGCTAACAGAGCTTGTGCAGGTTGACTGCTCAATCTGTTTGCATTTTGCAATTTTGTTTGCCTGCTTTCTTTGCTTGTATTACAGTTTGCTCGCTAACTAGTGGCTGTATTTCTAGTTGCCGCACATACTCTATATAGCCGAGCATGCCCACTTCTGCTAGCGCGTTAGAACTGTTACCCCAATAAGGGAAAAGTACCTCATTTTTATATATTTTGTTTTGCTTTTGTTTACCAGGTTTGTCTGACTGAGTTTACTGAAAACCCCTTTTCAGTGGAGGCCTGGGGATAAAAAACTCAACAAATTACAAACATTTTTAAGCAGACATTCAGTGATTTACATGAACAGACATCAAGTGATATACATTAACAGTTGCACATATATTTTCTAATTAGATTACATTCATATAAAATAAAGGAACTATTACAGCATAAAAGATACTTATACATTTATTACATGTTGAACATTGAATATTTGAAGACGTGTATTAGTGAGTTTGCCAAATAGATAACAGATCTTATGATTAGATATTAGAAATTCAGATACATGGAAGTGAGGGAAGGAACTTTGTAGGACATAAAATGTTAATAGTGTAGTTAAGAGATGGGGTGTTAAACATGTTTAGAGACAATAAATTCTATATGTTTGCCATAAGGTTTATATTACAAGTATAGAGGTGGGGTGGTCAACATTGTCACAAAATTATGTATATGGTTGGGAGATGCTAGTAAAACTGTTCATTTTATTTGTGAAGACTGGCTGTGTGGCATATAATTCTGAATGAAAATAAATGGTTTGATGATATGACAAGCTGAAAATAACAGTGGCATTTATCCTGTAGATATAAATGAGCAGTTCCATTGATTTGATAGGTGATGTTTTAGTTGTGTTTTAAATTAGTTTACATTCTGAATGCATTTCCATGGTAGCGGAATGTGATTCCCTAGTTTAGCTACAGTATTTGAATACAGAGTATCACCTGCGGTATTAGATGATTTGCTTACAGTGACTAGTAATTTCTCTCTAAAGTGTAAAAGTCTGTTGAGAGACTAGTGTTGTATTAAGTTGCTAGGAGGTGAGTGATTTTCTGGCTTGCAGAGAAGTCCATGTATTGTAGTTAGATAATGTAGTAGTTCTAATTTAATTCTCTGAGTTTCAGGGAGTAAGTAGTGTGTTCTATTGTTATAGTTTACAGCAAATTTGATTATTTTCTTATAAAGTTACTCAGGTTTGGATAGTTGTATGACTTGAAAGTTAGATTGGGGCAATATTGAGGAGAGATGGCCATAAGAAAGTAGTGGCTATTTGTCTTCTGGCCACGTGAGTGCAGTAGCCTTTTACTCTGTATAATGTACTTAGTTTCTGATGAGTTCTTTTAACCTCATGTGAATCATGGTGGCCAAATTTCCATTAGTGGTCTATAATGCCACCCAGTAATTTTGTGTGGTTTTCTTGTTCTGTCATGTTATTGTGAGAAGTGATAGTGAATAGTGTTGCTCTGGTAGAGATGTGTTTTGAAGTAAAGAGCAGTAATTTTGTTTTTTAGGATTTAGAAGTAGTTTTGAATTATTTGGCCATGTTTCAGTTGATAGGGATTACTGTATAACGTCTTAAAGTTTAAAGATCTGGCAGAGCAGATTAGGGTTGAGTCATCAGCATATTGAACTAGGATAGCATTTTTTGTAGCAGTGTAGAGAACATTGATGAATAAGTGTGATGCCTAGTATAGATCCTTGCAGGACACCAATAGATACTGGCAAGAAGCTGGAGAAATCATTGTTTTTATTTAATTACTTGTGCTGTGTTTGAGAGGTAGCTACGAAGCCACCGCAGTGAAGTAGGAAAACCCTAAGGATGAGAAATTGGGTAAAACTTTCTGGTGGGAGATAGTATCAGAGCTTTTGATAAGTCTAGGAAGCTGGTGGAGACTAGGCTGCCAGCATTTTTATGGGTGTTGATAGTTTTAATAAAGTACGGCAAAGCAGTAGTTTTGCTGTGATGAGGACGGAGGCCGATTGGGGTTGAAGACAAAAGCTGGTTATGTATTAAATATTTGAGAATATGTATACATTTTTCATAATATTTTGATAGGGGAGATAAAATGGCAATGGGTCTATAGTTTGAAAGACCTGCATTGATTCCACCCCTGTGCATTGGAATAATGAAGGAGTTTTTCCATTGTGAAGAGACTTTATTTTCAGATGTGGATCGATTTATCAGAACTGAGACTTGATATGTAACAGTGTCAGCTGTCTTTTTATGAATTGCTTGTCAGGGACAGTTTATGCTTTAGTTTTTCAGATAATTTTGATGGTGCCTGTGGGAACTGTTTGGAAGAAGAAATGCTGAAGAAGGTTATTTGATTGAGTAAGGAAATCAAGAGTTTAGTTGGTTACCTAGTTGGTTAATGATGGTACTGTCTGTATAAAGTGGATATCGAATTGGTCGGCTATGGTATCAGTTTGCTTTTGTGTTTGGTGTTGGCCATGTAACATGTCCTGGATTTAACAGTTTATTGATTGAGGCAGAGCCGGATCATGGCCAAATGGGGCCCTAAGTAGGGTAATAGATTGGGCTTGCCCCCACAGCAGCACCCCATGCAGCCTTTTCATTATCCCATTACTTGGCTATGTCTCCTCAATTAGTGCATATACTGTTTTCTTTGTCTCCCTATTGAAATGTTGGCACTTGAAATTCTGAGTGACACAAGCTGAAAAAAAAAGGCTGAAAACACAGGCGAAAAACAGATTTCAAAAATCACCTTTCTTATTTAATCTTCTTTTTGGGCGGAGGCAAACCCCAGTGCACCCCATCCATAGTTATATATACCAACTCTGAGATCATCATACCTCAGAGAAAAGGAAATATTCCAGGAAATGGCATCTCAACATAGTTTATATACAAGTCCATTCTTTCAGATATTCAATTTCTGTTTCAGGACTTGCTGTAGCCTGTCCCAACATTTCAAATGTTTACCATTTTCTTTTCTACTTCTGCAATTATTGCAAATATTGGATTTAATGTAAAACTTGTTTTTCAAATTTTACAGCACAAACACTGATAGACATTTGCTAAACAAAACAATACAGTCTCGGAATGAAAACAGACTTAGCATGAAACAGTAAACTTCTCCAGCCTTGAAATTCACATACATCGAAACCCACATTCAAAGAAAATTCATCTGGCCAGTGGTGGATTAAGTTTTTTGGGCTGTTTTCAAACCATAGGCCCTTTGCACACATTTTAGGGCCATGCATACATGCATGTGTTTTTTAATTCACCTTTCTGATCATATTAAATTATATTCCTTGTATAATACAGCACTGCTTGTTAGAGTGTGTTTTAAATGTGTAATTTTGAGCATTTTTTCCAATAAGTAATTAAACAAAATGTATGAACCAAATAATGACAAAGCTACCCATTCCAGAACATTTCAACCATTAAAAGCTACTCAAACTTATGTCATTGAAATCCACTAATATCAGTCAATATGCACAATATATGCAGAAGTAAAAGTCATCTGAATAATTCCACATGAGAGATCTGTAACTAATGAACAATTTGCTGCTGGCAAAAACTTTACATTTCAGTGCTTCATCAACAAATTCAGTGCCTACTGCTCTTGAAGAATAAATTGTCTGTGTCACATTAAAAAATATAAGCTGTTAATATTCCAATAGGCAATGCCTGGCAAACCAAAAAAAGGTTCATAGTTACTAGGCATCTCATCCAAAGGAGGACACACTCACAATTGCAGCACCCATTTCTTTTTAAAGCGCACTGAATTATCCTCAATTCATTTACATAGTGTGGGAGTAGAACAGACAGCATTTTGCACTAAA
Source organism: Protopterus annectens (assembly GCF_019279795.1). Lineage (NCBI taxonomy): Eukaryota > Metazoa > Chordata > Ceratodontiformes > Protopteridae > Protopterus > Protopterus annectens. The sequence goes on along the minus strand of NC_056734.1, from coordinate 443,513,082 downwards.
GCAAGTTGCTAAATTTTGTGCTACTAACACTATTTTTATATTCTATAACACAAACATTGATGGCCATTTGCTAAACAAAACAGATGCACACTGAAAACAGACTTAGCATGAGCAATAATAAACTTCTCTTCACTTAAAACTCCCAGTTCCTTGAAAATGCACTGAAACTCACAATTCCTTGAAAATGAACTAAAGCTGAATTCCTTGAAAATGCAGTGAACCTCACATTCTTTGAAAATGCATCCCTGATGATTAAGTGAGCAGTCTGGAGTCTGGTAGTTGGTGTAGAGGATTCAGGATCTTGTCTGCTGTAACCAAGATGCAGGGTTTGAGGCTGAGCAAGTTAATGAAGTAACCTACAATCCCTAACTAGGGCATTGCACAAACACACACCTACCAAAGGAATGGGTTTGTTCGTCTTTTTCACGATAGCAAGCAATAGTTCCCTTGTGCCTCTCACAGCAGTAGTAGTTGTAGCAGTTCTTCACAAACCTGCTGAACTTGTCTCTCATGATGGCAGTAGTAGATCACCATATTTAAATTCCACATAAAAAGCATCAGCAACAGGAAAGGGGAAATTCCAAAGTTTAAGTGTGCATGTGCCATACTAAAGATGCACCCACAGATGCAGAGTGCATCCTTAAAAAAAATATATATATATATACATATATATATATATATATATATATATATATATATATATATATATATTTTTTTTTTTTTTTTTTTTTTTAATTAAAAATTATATGTTGTGGCATCCCCCAGCCAGTGAACCCCAGGCAACTGCCTAGGTTGCCTGGTGTTGGATCTGACTCTAGACTGAGGTCCAGAACAGTTTTGGGTTATTACTACATATGTTTTGATGTGTTCAGTAATAGGTTTTCTTATTATTTGTTATGTTATTTTGTTACGATTATTAGTTGTTTATATGCTGCAAAAGTAGGAGCTGTTTTATTTATTTACTTGCTTTTTTGACCAGACCTTCCAGGCTTTGTTTCTTTGTCTCATGAGTTATTTAGTTACTATGGATAACTATGGTGCAGGGGTGGTTTGGATGCCTTTTGTTCTGTGGGGGCTAATATGTTTAGAACACCTAGGAAGATTTAATCAAACTCAGTGCTAGCATTATCTATGGGGAGAGTCTTTATTGACTCCCAGTAAGGGACTTACAGGACATGAATAAAGGGTACTTTTCTGTTATTGAGGCAACAGCAATTTTAACATTGGCACTATAGAAACTTGATAGAAAAGATCTTAAATTCAACTACCCTAACATAGACTGGGAGCATTACTCTAGCTCCAACACCCTAGCCCAAAGGTTCCTAGAATTTATAAACTCAAATGCTATGGAACAACTTCTTGCCACTCCCACAAGAGGGGAAAACATACTGGACCTGATCATCACCAACATGGGTACTCTATGCTACAGACCAGAAGTGTATCCCTCACTGGTGAGATCAGACCATAAACTAATCTCACTAGATATTCACATCCCGACCCCAGCCCCTGCCCAGAAAACCACAGTGAAAAACTTCTCTAAAGCAAATTTCACACTCCTCAAAACTGAGGTGAAATCCTTCAAAGCCCCCGGGCCTGTGGAAAATACAGCCCAGACCGCAGAATCCTTTATAAACGCATTCTATGAACACCTTCAGGAATACATGGATCATGCAATCCCAAATAAAACCAAGACCCAATCATCCAAGGTTAGGCGTCCTGTCTGGTGGACCCCAGCCATAAACAAACTATACAATAGAAGGAGGAAGCTCCTACATGATAGAGCAAAATCCCAAAAAGGGAAGGCATCTCTGATCAGTATTAGCAAAAAACAACGGGCACTCATAAAATCGTCTAAGGCCAGCTTCGAGAGAAAAATTGCACAGGACACTAAGGATAATCACAAGGCTTTCTCTAGTTATGTTAGGAACCTGGGTGGGAATTCCCAGATATGCTCAGAATTAGTCCAAAATGACAAAAAATACACCGAACCCACAGACATTGCCAACATCCTAGCTGACAGGTTCAGCACAAACTTCTCCCCCCTTTCCCCACCAAAAGGGCAAATATGTATCCCAGCAGAGTGCTGCCCCCCTGACATCTCAGATGCTCAGGTAAGAGCCGCCCTCTCCAAAGCAAAAAACACAGCATCAGTGGGACCAGACGGTGTCCCGGGCTGCGTCCTACATGAACTCCAAGAAGAACTAAACCCAAACATAAAACTACTGTTCAAGCTCAGCCTTACTTCAGGATATGTACCCAAAGAGTGGCGTACAGCAACAGTGGTCCCTCTCCACAAAGGTGGTGCCTCAACGGATCCTAGAAACTATTGCCCCATAAGCCTGACTAGCTTGGTCTGCAAAACTATGGAAAGGACCATCATGGACCTCATAAATAAAGATATTGGGGACCTACAGACACTGGATCCTACCCAGTTCGGCTTTGTTAAGGGCAGATCCTGCCTCTTAAACCTGGTCGATTTCTTTGAAACAGTCACCAAGGCCATTGACGAGGGGAAGGAGGTCCACACAGCCTACCTGGACCATGCAAAAGCCTTCGATACAATACCCCACTCGGGCATTATAGATAAGCTCACCAGCTTAAATATAAACCCCTATGTCACTAGATGGGTTGCAAACTGGCTCAAGGACAGAACCCACATGGTTAGAATTGCTGGAGCCATGTCAGACTCCAAACCAGTTACAAGTGGCATCCCACAAGGCTCAGTCCTGGGACCTCTCTTGTTCAGTATATATTTCTCGGAGGTACAAGCTAACACGGAAGGACTGTGGCTGACCAAGTTCGCAGATGACTGCAAACTGGGCGCCATAATTGACTCTCCAGCCAACACAAGCATCCTACAAAAGGGCCTCATAGAAACAGACAACTGGTGCCAGAGCCATGGCCTCAAGCTAAACGCCAAAAAGTGTATAGTCATCCCCTTTGGCAA
>NC_056734.1:443500135-443505135 GCF_019279795.1 Protopterus annectens | reverse complement strand
TGTAAAAGAAACATTCCTTCTGAAATATAAGAAATAGAGGGATCTGAAGGATAGATGATGTAGTTGGTGTAGTAAGTAGGGAGGGTCGGTTTGGGGAAGGTAGGAGATGAAGTTTAGAGTAATAGATTGTGTTGGGTCTGTACGGTTATATGGAATTTTAAAATATGTGTGGGTTTAAGAGTAGGTGTGGAGAATATTTATACAAATGAGTCTGAGTGTATGTGGTGAGGGGTCTGTTAGTGTAGAATAGGTATAGTAAGGAAGGGTAGTAAAGCAAATATTGCTGATTTAATGGTGTATCAGTGCAGAGACACTGAGGATAGAGGGGTGTAAGCAGTAAACAGTTTGGTAAGGAAGTAAGTAGGAGTGGATATAGTGCAAAGCAGTATGAGAGGGAGAAAAGGTGCAGGAAATTATGCTAAATGTTAGATGGGAGTTGGGATTAGTTGAATAGAAAGAGGAGTGATTCTATGATAGTAGTAAAGTCGTTTAGGAAAGTATAGAGATGGGGTGACATGGGTGAAAGATGTACCTGGGAACAATAATGCTAAATCAAGGTGGAGTGACTAGGTTGAGAATTTCAGGTAGGGTAGGTAAGTGAAGCTGTGTGTAGTTGGGCTTCCCAGCCTCATGCCCTTATATTAAACTGTTTGCTTTTATAAGTAGGTTGTTTACGGAAAATGCAATGTCTTAATGACAGCAACAGTTATACAGTGCATGTAGTAGCTGAAAGTAGGAAGTATACAAATGTAAGTAAATGTATGAATAGATGCAGCAGCACACACACACACGCGCGCACACACACACACACACACACACACACACACACACACACACACACACACACACACAAACAAAGACACACACACAGAAAGACACACACACACATAAACAGCAAAACCACCCTAACCAACTACATGTTGTACAGATGTGGGTATTAAATAACAGTATTAAGTGTGGGTGCCATTTTACAAACCTCAGAAACATGGCAGCTGTCAGCTTGCTATTTGACTATATACATGATAACACACATCTTGTCAAAGCTGCACCTCCACCAGCAGAGGTCACTGAAGAGGGAAATTCTTTTTCCCCGAGGTACAGCAGTGTCAATGCTGATTATTTTAAGTAAGGGATGTAGGGAGTACACCTATCCGGTTGGAAAATGTTAGGGCTTTTACTTCAGAAGCCACTTGATTTCTATATTGTTTTTTTTTTGTTCAGAATGGAATTCATTTCATTTGACTAGCAGTGGATCATCCTACATTCTTACAAAGCTCTATGTTCAGAGTCTGAGGAGTGAGTTGAGGCAAGGTTACACTTTTACCTTAATGTAAGCCTTTTGTAAAATATATGCTCAGCACTATTCCTTTACCTTACTGCATGCCCTTTGTAAAATATCTCATGTTCAGCACTATTCCTTTACCTTACTGTGTGTCCTTTATAAAATATCTCAGGTTTAGCACTATTCCTTTACCTTACTGTGTGTCCTTTGTAAAATATCTCAGGTATAGCACTATTCCTTTACCTTACTGTGTGTCCTTTGTAAAATATCTCAGGTTTAGCACTATTCCTTTACCTTGCTGTGTGTCCTTTGTAAAATATCTCAGGTTTAGCACTATTTCTTTACCTTACTGTGTGTCCTTTGTAAAATATGTCATGTTCAGCACTTTTCTTATAGGTTCATAGGTAGGTACTAGTCTTTCGGCCCTAGGGCCTACACAAGCCTAGCCAAAAAGGTACCCTGGCTTTCACCACCCAAGAAAATTTTTTTCCTGTGCCCCTTTTGAGCAGAGCCACAGAGGTGATCCCCAGGGTGAATTTCCTATTTCCCATCCAATCATCAAGATTTTTCTTGAAGAGTGCTAATGAGAAGCTTTCTTTGATATAGATAAGTAGTTTGTTCCAGAGTATGGGAAGTCTCTGGGACAGGAATCTATCCCTCCAGCGTGTTCTGTTTATTGTGGTAACAAGGTTTAGGTCCCTAGAGCGTGTAGCTCGGAGGGATTGGGATTTCTTTAAGTGGAGCATGTCCAACAGCTCTGGGTTTGACATAGCTTTGTATGTTAGGCAGAAATTACCTCTGAGTTAGCGATATGCGACAGAATAAAGCTGGAGTTTTTTTGAGACGGTCTGCATAAGGCATCTGTTTGAGGCCAGTAATCCTCTTTGTGAGGTATTTCTGCGGCCTTTCCAGTTGTTGTAGATGTCTTGTGAGGTACATACCAAAAGGGGCATCTTCATTTATTATTCCTCGGGAAAAAACAAATTCGTTAAAGGAGCAAGAATATTTTTCAATAAGAATCTCAAAACTATCGCTGTTCTGTCATGATCTAACTATAACACACACACACATATATGTGTGTGTGTATGTGTGTATATATATATATATATATATATATATATATATATATATATATATATATATATTTCAGACAGCAAATCCCAAATATACTGAGAGAGGCATAGAAGTAAATCCAAAAATACGTTTATTATTTTTTACTTCTGTGCCTGTCTCCATGTATTTGGGATTTGCTGTCTGAAATAACTGCATTGGAGTTCGCTCACATTTGGCTTTGGGACATTTCTTTTATTTTATATATATATATATATATATATATATATATATATATATATATATATATATATATGTGCATATATATATATATATATATATATATATATATATATATATGTACTGCAGTGGTGGTGCTGCGGTAGCGTTGTCGCCTCACAGTAAGACGTTGTCCGGTTCGATTTTCAGATAGAGCGTCTTCTGCATGGAGACATGCGTGAATGGGCGTACCTTCGTTGAAGGTTGTGCATCAGAGCTGGCAACTCGGCATGTAAAAATATACTGCCAATCATTAGCGGACCGGAGTTCCGCTGTGGCGACCCCTAACTGGGAAAAGCTGAAAGACACAACAACATATATGTGTATATATATATATATATATATATATATATATATATATATATATATATATATGTGTGTGTGTGTGTCATTAGATACAAACTTCATTTTATTATACCATGACATGCTGCTTTTAAAGAACCAGCAAGAATCCATTTTATTAGCCATTGTTTCTCTTTAGCAAACTCGTATATGTGACTATTTTTGGTCACACTCTTTTTGTCTGTCCATCTGTCTGTCTCTTCTCACTTTCATTTTGTAAAAAAACACATATTCCATAACATAGATTGTTTCTTTCTTATGGAATATATAACTTCAAGGAGAAGAGCTCAAGAAGTCCAAATCTCATCCACTATGTGTTCCATCTGCCTATCACTCTTTCTGTCAAAGCATATTTTTTATGTTCAGACAGAAACTGGTGCCTTTACTCTGGCACTGGTGACCCCCCCCCCCCCACCCTCCATCTGTCATCTTCTGGAAATCTGTCCCATCCTTACTTCTTTCTGAATATTTTATGTCCCCATATCATGCCACCTCTTTTATCATCCTCGTCTCCTCTTTCTCTCTTCTAGAATGACTAAATCCATTTCTCCAAGCCTGTCACTGTAGTTCTTCTCTTCGTGACCCCTCTCCATTTGTTCAGCTTCCCTTTGCACCTTGTTAATACTTTATCTCCTATTCCTTGAAAAGATGGAAGTGAATGCAGTATTCCAGCTATTAGCTAACCAGTGGCATGTAGAGCGAAAAGATTGCAGCTCTATTTCTTGAAATGATTAATTACTGGAAATTTGGTGACTTAAAATGCCAGAACATTCTCTCACTTGGTGGTGTTTAGTTCATCATCCCCTGAATGGTGCTCATTCCTTGGGTTCTCATTTTCCAGATAAGACCTGGCACTCTGCAGGACTGCACATCAGCTTCCGCACATTAGATGACTCAGTAAATCTAGTGAGGTCCTTTTGTACATATTTCCTTTTTTCTAACATTGCAGTCCCCTCCAGGTTAATAACATCTGGAAATAAGTTGATAATGCAGTTAACACCTCTGGCACTATCCCTAATGAATATCCCCAGGATGAAAACCTGCAGGACTCCATTTACCAGATCTTTTTCCTGCTGATAGTGTCCCTTTCAGCATCAGCTTCTGCTTTCTTCTGTTTATCCCTTCCTTAGTGCACTTGGATAGCTTGTTCTCTGCCCCCTACCACTTAGTCTTCTAGTTAGCTCTTCATGGGGAACAGAGTCAAAAACTTTGTTAAAGTCAAGGTACAACATATTCACTCATCTCTGCCTATGCGTTTCCATTGTCACTTCATTGTAGAACTGCATAAGGCTAGATTGTCAGAACTAAAACATGTATTCATTCTGAAGGCTGTTAATGTTTACAGATTCTACACTTCCTTATTTCATTACATTCTCTTTGACTTAACCTATGATGAAACAAACAGATCTATAGTATGGAGATGTGCTTTTGTTCAGGCCTTGTGTCATGAAACCTCTGTTACTCCACCTTAGTCCTACACTGTTAACAGACTAGTTAATGGCCTCTTTGATAGGAGGTAACAAAACACCTGCCAGAGTTTTCAGAAATCTATGGGATGTGCCACCATGCCTTGCACCGTCTTTCCTTTGTCTAACCATCATGCTCTTTACCATCCCATTGTCTGCCACTCCTGTCTTACATTCCCACTCTCACACCTCCACACTTGCAGATACTGATGCAGAGTTCCTTAAGACTTGTACCATATCAGTGTTTTGACTTTAGTTCATTTCCATCTTTGATAAGCATGTAAGGTTCTGTCTGACCATTGTTCATTTACTTAATGTACCTGTAAATGCTTTTCCTGCCTTATCAAGCTCTTTCTGGCTCCATATTTGATTTCATATTTCTTACTGCTTGGGATGCTGTCTTCTTAGTCTCCTTCTGTTCATTTCTTTAACTTTGTGTCATTTATTTATTTATTTATTTGTTTATTGCATTTGTTGACCGGTAAAGTCCACTGGGCCTGGAGGAGCCTATTTTCAGTGTAGGCCCGGGGAGAAAAGCTCCACGTTATTACACACAATTAACAAAATAAAACATTGTAGAT
>NC_056734.1:443350135-443495135 GCF_019279795.1 Protopterus annectens | reverse complement strand
GCTGCTGTTTTTTAAGGTAGTTTGTAAACCATTGTAGGGTGGGGGAGAAAAATTAAGGTTGAAGAGTTTGCTGAGTAGTAGGGAGTGCAAAATGGTGTCAAATGCCTTTGATAGATCGAGAAAGAGAGCTGAAACCAAGTAACCAGAGTAACGAGCTCTATTTACTGTGTCTAAGAAGGAGATGAGGGCAGTGTTGGTGCTATGTCCCTGCCTGAAGTCATGCTGAGTGGGGGACAGAAGTTGGTATTTAACTAGGTGATTTATGAGCTGTGTGTGGATGCACTTCTATAATATTTTAGAGATAGGGGAGAGAATGGCAATAGGATGGAAGTTGGAGATGTCAGAGTTGTTGCCGCCCTTGTGTAGAGGAATGACAAATATTTTTTTCCAGATTTCTGGTATGTAGAATTCTTGAATGGACATATTAAGGAGTATGCTGATAGGGTAGGCTATGAAAGGGGCTGCTAGTTGGAGGTATTCTGCAGGTAGATTATCAGGAACATTTGTGCAAGGTTTTAGTTTGTGAAGTAGTTTTTGGATGGTGTATGTGGTAATGGGTGATATTGAGAAGATGGGCATGGAATTTGAGGTATTATGGGCTGATGGTGGGATCAATGTGTCAGGGTTGATGGGAGGGAAGGTAGTAGTTAGATTGGTGATGATGTCAATAAAGTATGTATTGAAGAGTGAGGCTAATTCAGAGGGGGTTTTATCTGGGTTTGGGCATGGGGTGTTGTTAGAACTTGGATGGAGTAAGGAACTTTTTTGGATTGTTTTTGTGCTGATTTTGAACAGATTGTATGTACTCGTTTTTGTCTTTGACCACTAAGCATTTAGCCTGATTGTGAAGCTGTTTATATAGTATTAGGTGGGAAGGAGTTTTATTTTTTTGCCAGGTTTTCCATGCCTTGTCCCTAGAGGACATAACTTGCTTTGTGGCCTTTGTTAGCCAGCAGGCATGTTTTGATTTGACTCTCTTTAGTCTTAGGAGGGCTAGAGAGTTTAGGGTTGAGAGAAATGTAGAATTAAAGAATTCAACAGCATTGTTGAATGGAAGGATTTTAAGTGGGTTCCAGTTTGTATTCTGCAGGATGTCACTGAGGGTGTTTTGGGAGAAGTGAGACAGATCTCTGGTGTATCTGTATTGGTGAGTGTTAGTTGTACAAGTGGGTTTACGTGTAATGAATGCAGGAGAGTGATCACTGTCACTATCAGGGAGAATGCCTGAGGAGGAGATTTTATCAGGGTCAGAAATTAGGATCCAATCTAAGGTTGAGCATTTATTTGTGTTCTTGTTTGGTCTGGTGATGTCAGTAATTAGTTGGGAATATATGTGTAGGCTAATATTTGTGGAGAGACTATTGTTGGAGGTGTCTAACCAGTTGATATTAACGTTGCCTAAAATTATGGTTTCATTTTGTATGTTAAGGCTTGTCCAGGCCAGAATTTCTTCTAGAATAGGAATGTTGTTTCCTGGGAGAATGTATATTACTATGATGCAAAGGTTTTTGTGGTTGTTAAGTTTGAGAAACGTAACTAGTAGTTCAGCAGATGAGAAAGAGGGAATTGGTTTGGATTATGTGTAGATGTTTGACAATATTAAGGTGACACCTCCACATTTTTTTGTGGAGTCTGTCATTCCTAAGACAGGAGTAATTTGGAGGTAGAATTTCAGAATCCTTGAAATATGGCTTGAACCATGTTTCAGTGATGGCAGTGAAGTCAGGTCTGTGCTGGTTTTGCCAAGTGTGCGGGTGGGGAATTTTATTCTTAATGCTCTGAAGATTAACAGTGATAAACTTTAGGTTTTTAGTAGAGGTGTGGTAATTATGAGAAGGAGAAGAAGGGCCTGGGTTGGGGTGTATATCACCACTGAGAGCTTAGTTACGATAAATTAAGAAGTTACTTGGGAAGGACTTCTTTCTTATGTTGTTCAGGTATTTGTGGCCTTGGTGATAAGAAGAGTTGTGGTGAATGGAGAGCAAGGTAAATTTATTTTGTAGGATTAGACTAGTTTGATACAGACTAGAGGAGATGGCAGTGTAGCTTGGGAGTGTGTTAGTAAGGACAGATGTGGTGGGGGAGGGTGGCTGGCTGGGTTGTGTGAAATGATGAAAGCTTTAGAAGGAGAGATAGGTGGAGGGTGAATGTATGGAGAAATATGATGAGTGTGAGGGACATGGCTGGGTAGTGTTAGTTCTAAGTTGCTGGGGTGAGTAGAGATGAGTGTAGAGTTAGGGGTACAGGAATTAGAGGTAATGAGGCCTGTATGCTAGCAGGATGAAATCAGATGGAAATGCAGTATAGTGGAATAGTAGTAGCTAAGTGTGGATAGAGGAGGAGGTAAAAAAGAGGGGTAATAGAAGAAGGACGTTATGTAAGATGAGTATGGCTGCTGAAGAAGGGAGGGGTGGAGTGGAGGGTAGAATAGCAAGCATTTGTTTGTGAGCCTTCCCATTCAGGTCCCAGTAAGGCCTCATTTCCCTTACTGCTTCTTTTTTCCTTTCTAATGAACAACATGTTTTTGTGTTTCTTCTGGCCCAGCTATTCACACTGAGGGACATTCCCTTTATCATGTTTATCTTATTTATGTATATTCCATTTATTTGTTTGCTTGATTGTCAACTGGTGAGACAGGCACAAATGTCAGTTATCTGGTATAACTCAAGAACATTGCCTGTTTAAGTGACTTGCTTAAAGTCTTAGAGCAAGCAAATGGTTACTGAGGAAACCAAACCCAGGATTTCATGACAAATCTTAGCAGCAACTCGTACCCTTGAAATCTGTCATAAACTACCAAACCCTGCTGTGTGAATACTCATTTTAATCTTATCACACAGTGAGTTGGGTTCTCTGTTCACTCTATATTGCCAAACATCTCCTCAGTCATGCTATCATATTGTGGCTTGCTGTCCTATAATATCAAGACTTGGTAACTTTGTTTTGCTTGGTGTCCAATTCCCCATAGTGAACCACATTATGGTGTGCTTATTATTAGCTAAGGTGTGGTGTGCTTACTATTGGCTAAGGTGTGGTGTGCTCACTATCAGTTAAGGGTGCTCTTGCCTTCAGTTCTCATACCTGCCTTCTTTGTACAGAGGGAGGTGTGTATAGCAGGGCTTCACTAGACTAGCTGAGTGGTCTAAGAAGTTCATATTTTGTGTAGCAATGTACAAGAAACAAGAACCCTAGAAATGAGTACCATACAGGAAATAATGCACTAGACCCCACTGAAGGAGGGAAATGAGCAATCAGACAAAGACTGAGAAGGTTTATGGAATCCTCCCTTTTCTCATCCCCTCCTGTGACAGCTGGCTTATGCACATACCTCTCAATCATCCAGATTTTTGTCTCAAATTTTTCGTCTGTTCCTTGTAAAATTTGTTGTTTTCTGGTAAATCACTGAAGACTGAACTCATCAAATAATGACATACATTTGAGTTTCAGACTTCATATCCTTCACAAAATCCATGTTAATACAAGACCTGTTATTCTAAAAACGTTATACATTTATAAGAACAATATCTGTCCCTATTTGTATTTATTTATTTATTTTATTTTATTTTATTTTACATTTGTTTACTGGGATGGTTCGACTGGGTGCAGGCCTGTTTTCAGTTTAGGCCCAGACAGAAAGGCTCCATAACACAGTTACAAAGTTTGATCATCACAGGCAAAATTCACAATGTTACAAACAATTTTCAAAAGTCATAGAAGCAAGAGAGTGGCAACATACATAGTTACTGAATTTAGAGTTTGGGTGGTTTTGTGGACATAGTAGTAGTTAAACATACATAATAAGTACTATCTAGGATGTAATATCAGGTCTTGATCAGAAACTACAGATTCCTGGTGGGTAGATAACTAGGTTGGGTTAGAGGTGGAGCAAGATGAACAAGGAAGAGGAGGCTGAAAATAGTAGTGGGAGGAAGGTAAAGAGGCAGATATACTGCAGTTAGAGTAGAGACAGTGGAGGAGGTAGTTTGCAGATAGAAGAGAGTGGTAGGAAGGAAGTGAGTGGAGCGGGTGTAATAAATAAGCAAATTCTAAGGGGGATGACTAGTGCAAGGAAAAGAGAGCAAGGGACTTGGTGAAATTAGCCAGGGCTGATACAAGAGCAGGACCAACTGTTTGTGAGGTAATCTTTTAGGAGTTTTTTTAAATTGTGGTGGGCTGGTAGTGTCTACAATATGTTGTGGATTAGTATTCCAGATCTTGGAAATACAGTTGGAATAGAGGGAGCCTCCAACTTTATTGCTGCTTTTGGAAATGTTTAGTAGTGTTTTATGAGAAGATCAGAGTAGTCAAGTGGTAGAATAAGGTTGAAGCATCTGTTGGAGGGTGAGGGTTCTTTCAGGTTGGTGTATTATTCTGTGGGTGGAGATGAGTTGGGTGTAGGTTAAATGATGGGGAAGTTCTAATCATTTTAGTTGATGTAGGGCATAACAGTGGTGGAACCTGACTGGGGAACTGGTGGTGAATTTAGCTATTTTATTGTAGGAGGAGTCAAGTTTATTTAGGTTTGTTTTGCTTAGTTAGTGAAGATGGGTGAGGCATAAAGTAGTGTGGACAGGAGATGAGTTATAGATATGTCTTGTCTGGTGTGGTTAGGGAGGAAAGGCTTGATTCAATACATAGACCATAGTTTAATGTGAGTCTTCTTAATGGATTGTGCTAGGTGTTAGTCAGATTTCATTTTATTGTCAGTTAAAACTCCTAGTAATTTTGTTTGGGAGTCAGCTGATATATTAGTGTTGGTGGAGGGGTGTATTTGAAATGTCACTGGAGGACTGGGTGCTTTGGTAGGGTGAAAGAGCATCAGTTTTGTCTTGGATGTGTTCAGTATACGTTTTCCTTCAGCTGACCAGGTTTCTACTTCAGAGACGGACTGCTGTGTAGTGATTTCTAATTGTTTTATAGAACATGCAGCACAGGTAAGGCTTGAGTCATTTGTGTTGGATGAGTGAGGCAAGAGGGGGGATTTGTGTAGCTGGTTAGTGAAAATAGTAAAGAGTAGGGGACCTAGGATAGAGCCTTGGGGAACCCCTGTTTTGAAACTACAGCTGAGAGCCATTTGACCACTTGCTGTTGTCTGGTAAGGTAACTGTGGAACCATGATAGGGAAGAATGGCTAAGATTAAGTTGGAAAGCTCAGCAAGGAGTTTCTGGTGTGAGACTGTATCAAAGGCCTTAGAGGGATCTAGGAAGATGGAAGAAACAAATTTACCCTGGTTTCTGTGTTGATTTACAGTGTCAGTGAAGCTAAGGAGGGCAGTTGCGGTGCTATGGTGAGGCCAAAACCCATGCTGTGTGTGAAATAAGAGGTTGTTGGATAAAAGGTGGATTTAAAGGTATCTGTGAATACACTTTTTTACAATTTTGGAGAGAAGTGGAAGAATGGCAGTGAGTCTATAACTGGATAGTTCAGTGGAGTTACCCCCTTTCTACAAGGGAATGACGTAGGATATTTTCCAGTTTAGAGGAATGTAGCTTTTTAGGATAGAGCAACCGATCAGGATAGAGACAGGGAAGGCAATGGCATCTGCAGCTATTTTTAGGAATTATGTAGGAAAGTTGTCTGCTGCTAGGGTGGTGCGTTTGAGCTTACTGAGTATTTTTTTATGGTACAGATTGAACAATTTTAAAGGAGTAGGTATTACAGGCCTCATTATTGGTAGTTTAGATAGTTGGTGGGGTATTTAGGTGAGAGCAGGTAAGAGAGTGAATTCAGCTTGTGAAGCAGGGATTGAATTGTGAGGCTATGCTATCAGCTGTAGGAGCTGTTGAAGGTTTGGGGGTGGTTATTTTGTTTCTTGTTGATTTTCTAGTGTAACCAGTCTTTGTCCCTTTGAGCAGATTTTTGGTGTTGTTTGTTAGTCATGGTATATAGTGATTTTGTAGTCGATCAGATCTATGGGGGGGAGGGTTAATCTATTTGGGATGTCGAGAAAGCTGGTATTAAAGTACTGTAGAACAGCATGTAGGTGAAAAGTTTTGAGGGGTGCCACATAACATTGTTGTAAAAGGGAAAGGAATGTTTGGGCATTAAATTTCTTCTTATTACAGATTATCCGGAAGCATGATTGCCTGGGTGGGCTAAGGTTGTATCTTAGTAGATAAGTGGGGAGGTGATCACTGATACTATCAGGGAGAGCCAGCTTGGAAGGTTGCTGATGGTTTGCTAGTAAGGGTCCAGTCTAGAATAGAATGTCTGTTGGAGGTTTTGTCTATTCTGGTTGCTTCTTGTATGAGACGGGAGAAACCATGTAGGTTTATAAAGTTGGTGGGGTTATTGAGTTATAAGCAGACCAATCAGTATTGAGATCACCCATTATGATGGTTTCTTGTTGGAAGGTTTGGGATATCCAGTGAAGAATGTCTTCAACTGTGTTAGGATTGTCACCTGGTGGGATTTAGATGGCAATAACCATTAGATGTTTGTTATTGCTGACTTTTAGTTTGGTGAGTAAAATTTCAATGTTATTAAATGTGGGTTTGCTTGTGCTGATGAGTTCTATTTCTAAATTTTGTTTAAACATTATGGCTAATCCCATTCCTCCCCCTGACAATCCCATCTGTGTAGGCTGTAGCCAGGAGGGAGGATTTTGTTATTTTTAATTTCTGGTTTAAGACAGGTTTTTGTCCGAATGGTTATATCAGAGGAGTATAAGGAAAGTAAGGCATGGAGTTCATGTACTTTGTTGACTATTCTCCTTAGATTTATATTAAGTAAGAGGAGAAAGTGTCCCTTAGCAGGGGTAGGGATGGTAAAGCAGTGCTGTGGGGTATAAGTGGTGGCTAGGTTTTGATTATTTTGGGGGCCAGGGTTAGGGCGTATATCACCACTGATGTGTAATTGTGATAATATGTTTATGATGGTTTTCATGAATTTGGTTAGCAGTTTGTTGTGATGAAGAATTGTTTGAGGTTTTAAGTAAATATAGTGTTTAAGTGGGAAGTAGTCTATGTAATTGATGTTATAGAGATTAGATGCAGTTTTGGGGTTGTTTTGTGGTGGTGGTTATTAGAAAGGTGTCGCAATGGTTGTAGTAGTGGTGTGGTAGGATGTTTGATGGTAGGTAAGAATGAGCCAGATAAGGCTTATTGTTTGGAGGAATATAATTTTTATTGTAATAATTTGAGGAGATGTGGACATTGTGTAGTGACAGAGTGGAGAGATGTGAAGTGTGAATGAGTAGTGGTGAGAAGCAATTATTAAGGGATGGGTTTTGAGATAGGTCGTTATAAGTTGGAAGTGACAGTGGGAAGTGACAGAGATGTGATATTAGTGGTGAGAGTGTTTAAGTTGGAAGGGGGAGGTAAGGGTGTTAAGAGAGAGAGAGAGGCAGGAGTGGGATGGACTAGACACTTAAGGATAGGGATTTTTGGGCCTTTGCCTCCCTGCCACCATTATCTTAGGCTTTATCCAGATTTCTTATCCTAAGAGGTTGAGAGGTATGGTGCTGCATCTTGGTTCAATAACTCAACCCATGCACTTTACTTTGCAGATCTGAATGCTATAATAATCTGCTTTGTTCCGGAGAGTTCCATGTCCCCTGTGAATATGATTTTCTTTTTCCTCTTGCACCAGTTCTGCATCTTTCTCATGATTTGGTTATCACTATTTCTTCTGAATCTTTTGAATGATTAGCTATATCTAACTCCCAGCATTCCCTTTGTGCCTGATGACCAGAGCTCTTACCCTCTGTTTCACTGCCTTTTGCTTTACCTTTTCTAGAGCTCACATCTTACAAGTGGTTTGACACAGACTGTCACTACTCCACCATTTTGTCATTTCCAGTTGATATTGCAGTAATAGGCTTCCCAGTCTGTGGCCTAGTATAAACTGAATGAGGTTTCAGCTCATTAAGTTTACTTCCCCAGATTAGAACTCCCAGATATTTTCCACTGAGAATCATTGCCTATACAGTGTCTATCAGTGTACTGGCAGTGATTCACAGTTTTGGGGCTTTTCATTTTTCGCTACAATTCTGTGACCATGAAGTTAATATTTATTTTATTTTATTTGTTAATCACAGTAGAACACTGATCCATCTGGATCATTCCCAGGCTCAAAACAGGGAGTTGATGACATACATCCAAGTGATACATCAATTAAAATGAAGAATATAGCATTATGAAAAGAATGCAGTATAGTAAATAAAGATACAGATATTACATGGTTATTTCAAATATGTAAATAGTGAAGAAGTATATTTGTAGCAGTTAAGGTAATACATTTAATATGTATATGTAAGTAATGAGAGTGTAGGGGTACTTGCCTATCTCCAAAAAACAAGCCATATTCCTGTGGGCATAGCACAGGTAGCAGTTTTGCTTGTTACTTAATATTCTATTCCTCCTCCATAATAGAATACCTTTAGTAAAATAGCCACATTGCCAAAAAACAAAATATGAAAAATGGTTTGTTTCATCCAGATGACACTTTGCCCAATGCAGAATGATCCCAGGATAACCAAATCACAGTTACACATCACATTTGTAACTTGCCAGTGTTGAAAGGACCTGTACCAGAACACCACCACCTTCCTTTGAGTTTTTGGTTCTGCAGACCTTCATTTTCTTATACTGTCCCTTCAAGTTGTCAACTTTGTAACCTGTTTCATACCCTTTTTGGTCTTTAAGCTTGGCCTACTTGTTAGATTAGGCCTTATGGTTTCAAGAATAGCTTCTCCCAAGTTTTGTTGTGACGCATCTCGCTGCTTCTACCTCATCGTCTGGTCCTCTCCTGCATAGGCATCAGTCCATACAGTCTCCTCATTGTTCCTAGGATTGAGCTACTCCACTTTTTTAACCCTCCTTCCCTTCCTGTTTTCTTATGGTATTCTGCCTGCAGTTCAGCTGTCCTATCCTTCTCTCCCCCTACTTTTCCATCAATATGGGCCTGCCCGTTCCTTAGCAACTCTCTTCCCTACACAGTCTTATTCCGAAACTCCTTGCTTAGACTGCCTTTGTGCCTCTACTATTTCTGCAGAATCCTGTATCTTCTCTTCATTAATTCCACCTAGAACCTGTTATTATTTCCATTTCTCATCTGTGGTTCCATGATCCTGTGTGGCAGCATTATTTTTTTGATCTGCACCTGCTCCCACTCCCACATTCCAAACCTCAGGCAAGATCTGCAGCCATCCCCTTCTCCACACAAGTCTCTCAGCAAATGTAACCTGTCTCAACCCATCTCATTTTTATTAACCCTTGATCTATTAGTAATTTTAGCATCTTCTACTTAGTTGGACCTAGCTAAACTAATTTAGTAGTAATTTGCCCAGTTTGTGAATCATAACAAATGCATGCATAGCCAAGAAGTTTTTAAATGAATGTTTAGAAAATTAAATAATATATGTATAACAGAGTGTCAATTTCTTTGTTAAAGGTAGTAAAGTCTAAGTTAACCAGAATTTTAGACTTTTAACTTAGTCTGTCATAAGATTAGTCTTTATTATTATGCATGCTTTAACAGATTCAGCTTTAATAACGAAATGTTGCACTACCATAGGTTACTGGAAAACGGAAAAGCCACGTACATCAAGTATGCACATGGATGAGGACGCAGTCTTTGCTAATAATCAATTACTAACAACTCAAGATGGCATATGTGAGTGTTCTAACAAAGCCTAGCTGTGTATGTTGAACAGAATAACATAAACTTATTTTACAATCTGACGCTGTATCTTAGCATGAAAATTCTTGTCGAAACTAACAAAAGTATTTACAAAACTGAATACAGAAGTGCTAGTAATTTCAATGAATTTATCTTTCCTGAGTAACATTTAAATTGCTGATGTTTGTTTTTGCTTAATACATGTTTTCTGGTTCAGATGATGTAAGAATTGTATTATATAAGCAACAATTGGGAGAGCTGTTTATTTCTGATTCTGTTAAGGTAGTTTCTGCTCGCAGAGTCCAGGAACGAAGTTTGACAGATCCTGGATGAGATTATCAGGTATTGGTATGGAAACTCAGACTTCTAATAGCTATTGAATTGGTTTTATGTAGTGCATGGACATGTTCTGAATTGTGTTATAAATACAGACGTTATTGACTGAGAGTCAGAGACATTGTCCACACTCTATACGGCCAATTTAAGAAAGGGACTATGTTACATACCTTATTCCCAGCTCAGATATAGGGTTTTGACATTGTCCTGAGGCTATCATCCATACTGTTGTTGGTAGAACATAAACTGACGTGTTAAATATACTTATGTTGCACTGAGTGATATTGCGCATATTACAGAAGATATGGTATCACACACCAGACATCAGGGCTAATGAATGTAGTTCTGATCTCTGAAGTTTCCTGCATGCACTGATGTGCAGAACCATATTTGTGTAGTATGAGGACAGCTCATTCCAATTTAACCATAATAGGGTCACATAACATGGCTTGTAATAACATAAGGAAATTGCTTTTGTAACTAGTTGAAGATATATATATGCGTGTGTGTCTGTGTGTAGAGGGTGTATGTGTATCTGTGTGCGCACACACACACACACACACACACGCCTTTCTCATCTCTTTCTCTCACTATAGATATATATTTATATATATATATATCCACACACATACATATGTGTGTGTGTAAAATAACAATGTACATATTAATGCTTTCACAACATCTGCTGCCAGACATATACCATGCAAGTTTGTGCGTGTGTGTGTGTGTGTGTGTGTGTGTGTGTGTGTGTGTGTGTGTGTGTGTGTGTGTCTCTAACATAAATGTTCCTACCTTTCCTAAGAGCTGTGCAAATGGGTATACATTGCACTGCACCAGTGAAGTCATTCACTGGGGCAGAAAAAAATGAGATGCAAGTGAATGGTTATTTGCAGGAATTCTGAATGAGACATACAGAAGTGCCTTTATCTTTGAACTCCGATCTCACTTAGTATGAGGCACTGGTCTTTACTGTTGAGCACACACACACACACACACACACACACACACACACACACACACACACACACACACACACACAGTACTTGCACCAGTAAGATTGTGTGCTACATGGCAGAGGCAGTGTTCTTGGTATTACTTTCAGCAACCATTGTAGCAGTGTAGTAGCAGCACACTGTTGTGGTGGTTTTAGCTGTATATGTAGTATCATTTTAAAACATATCTGCAATATGAATATATTTATGTACACCAAGAAACTGACTAAGTGAGTAGTGGACTAGGATGAGGCTTCCACACTGGAAGAAATGGTGTCCAGGTGGGGTAAGGCAAGCCACTTCCAGAGAAACATAGTTATTTACCCAAAGGCAGGATTACACACCAGAGCAGCCTGCTGAGCCATTACACATTATCAAGTGATAATGCTTTCCAGGGTGGGCATTATGAGGGAAATCACAGACCACCAGATGTTTGTTTAGGCCCAATAGAGGAGGTCATATCACTCCTGGAAGGTCCATTATTTCTCTTATGTCCATCCTGGAGAACATTATCGTGTTTAGATAATGGGTTATCTGTTAAATTGTTTTGTATTCATTTTTTCTTTTTGTTTATTTTATTTATCCTTTGTTGACTAGGTTAGTCCCACTAGGCTAGCAGCCTGTTTTCAGAGAAGTCTTGAGGTGGTATTTATACTATTACAAAAAATTTGGCCAGGACCTAAGGGAACTTCCCCTACTCTTCCATAGGGGAGAGCATTCTCTGTGATGCCATTGTCTTCTGGTTTGCATTCCAGGTGCGAAGGTGGCCCGGAGAAACCAGAGGAGTAATAGAGGAAGAAACCTTGTTGAAGGAGCTGTTAAGCAGTTTGGAAATGGTAGAATCACTACCAAACATGGAGGCGGATGCAAAAATTGTCAAAGTGCCTGAATCAGAGGAGAAGGAGAATGTGGAGCTGAGTGATGTGGTAGGTAAACAGCTAGCTGATACCAAAGGGGTGTTTCAGCAGGAGCTGTTTGAAAGTGAGTTGGAGAGTCAAACAGGATGTATTATTACAACCCTCCAGCCTGGGGGGGGGGGGGCTGTGGGATGATTATTTAAAGCAGTTAATAGATCAGAGCGAGCCAGAAAATGGGGCAGCAGCATCATGGAGTGAGATAATGGAGAAGATAGAAGAAGAAGGAAGAGAAGACCTATCCACAAACGGTTAAAACAGGAGAAGAAAAGAAGAAGATAAGAAAGGATATACCATTCGAATAAGTAGTAAAAAGGACAAAGGACGTGACAGGTAAGACATCTGGGACTTCTGCAAAAGATGTAAGATCATTTATTTTGATTAATAAAGAGACTTTTTGTGACTTATTTGAACATGGCAATATATGGAGAACGTCTTAGGAAATTACGGGTTAAAAAAGAATGTCTATCCTTAGTCAGAATATGCTATTCAAGCATGTTTTAGACAAACTAAGAAAAGGATAATGGTACAGTTGGGAACAGAAGTAGAAGCTGCTGAATTAAAAATACATTTAATGGCTGCAAAGAATATGTGATGGACACTACAAAGATTTATGATGAAAGAGGACCGTGGACTGGAGGTTGGGAATGTGGGGTTATATTGAAAATGGAAAATAGTGTGAAGCACATATCAAGTGTTATAAATGTGAATGGTAGTAGAGGTTTTCTTAAATATAGGAGTCAGCCTAAAACCTGTTGTTTAGTTTTTTTTCCCAGTAAAGATGTTTACTTGATTAGTGACTGTAACAAAAGGAAATGTTTTATATGTGAACAGACAAGGCATGAAGCAAATACATGTGAAATGAAATGTGAAAAGTATGGTAATACAGGACATGTTTGGTTAGATTGTGAAAATGAAGAGCAACAAATTGTAGAAGAGGTTATACAAGATGTGGAACAAGAAAAAGATACAAAATTAAATCAGAATGAGGTAGGCAAGATTACAGATACAAATGTTAAAGAAGGCAAAAAAGGAGAAAAAAAATGATAAGTAAAAATAAATTTTGGATTTGCAAATAGTGAAAGAAAGTAAGAATTGTATAGGGAAAAGAGTTAAAGGAAAAGAAAGCACAAAGGTAGGTTAGTTAAAGAGAATAAAAAAGGTAAAGGATGAGTACCTCCTTTTATTTTCTCTCCTCTTCTTTATTAGAAACTGAAAATATTAGCTATTAATATGAATAGTATAAAAAATGTTGAGGAGAATTGGCATATTAGAATGGTGTGCGTTATTGGAGGCTAATATGATTATATTGGAGCATATTAGATTATTAACACTGGAAGAAAGAGTACAAGTAGAAAAATTATGGAATGGAACTGTTTGAAATATGGGAAAGGAAATGTGTTTGGGCATATGTATATTATGTCAATATAACATTAAAACATTAGCTTTCACAATAGTGGAATTAGGATGCATTACTAAAATAGATTTACGATGGAAAAACATTTCAGAATTATTTCCTTATATGTATAAGTCATCAAAAAAGAAAGGGAAGAAATATTTAGAAAGTAATAGAAGGACATTTAAATTGTAATTGTAATTTAATAATGAACAGAAAAAAAGATATGATGTTAAAATTGTTAATGGAATCATGAAATATGGCAAATTATATGTATGGGACTATAGTAATTGAACTTATAAGAGAAATGAGAGTATGACTGAAATTTATTATTTTTTGATATTAGAAGGGTTAAAAATTATACAGCAAGGTGTGACATAGACTGGATTTTCTGATCATTTAGCAATATGGATAAGAATACATGAAAAGGAAGATTATCTAAAAATAGGAAAATGAATTAAAAGACTAGATGAAAAAGAAATAGAACAAGATGAGAAGAAAGTAATATATATACACTGTGGGAGAATCATATACATATGAGAGAAATTTATGAAAATTGGACCACATGGTGGATTAGCTAGTTTTAACTAGTCAAGTATTTTTTTTTAGAATGTATTGAAAACAAGAGAATGAAAGAAAAAGCATATACGATATTAACTCAAGAAAATTTCAAGATAAAGTAAAAAAAAGAGATTATATTCTATCTGAAAGAAAAAGAAATCTATGAAAAGAATCAAATAAAGACTGTTATATAAAGATATTGTTTTCAAGGGAAAAAAAGAAGTAACACCTTATTTAAGTAAATTAGTTAAGAAGAAAAAAGAATAATAACAGAGTTAAAGAATAAAGAAGGCATACAAGTAAAAACACAGGAAGGTATAAAATAAATCATTAAGGAATATGTATTTGATTTATATATCAAAAAAGAAATAAAAAAACAAAAGAAAATATGAAACAAACAAATTAAATATGGAGGATAATATATATCTAGAGAAAAATATAAGTACTGAAGAATTAAATGAAGTGTTAAAAGACATAAATATGAAGACATCAACAGGCTTAGATGGTATTGAATATAATATGTATAATGGGATTCACTTTATAATCTTGACATACTGAAATGTCGGATTTCAGTATATCAAGACCATAAATTCGAAGCAGAATAGTGAAAGTGCATAACCACAAATTCAGATATGTCAAATTTGTGGTTATGCTTTAATGGTATGTGATTTGGAGTGTATGTGTGGGTCATGTGTGGTTTTGTGTGTGGATTTAGGTGGAATTTAAGGTAAGTGACTAGTTTGTAAGGGTTTTAGGTAAATGTTTGAGTGTATGTGAGTGTGTTTGGAAGTTGTATGTGTGGGCTGGGTAGGCAGGTAAAAGTATGTGTGTTTAATGGTTGACTGTGGTGGTGTTTGTATGTATGTGATGTGTGTGTGCAAGGGACTGTAGAATGTCTGGTTGTGAGTTTGCTGTCTTTTATTGTTTGCTGTGATCTTGGAGTTAGAATATATAAGTGGAGGGGCACAACCCCCCTGCTTATTTGTAATGTAGGTTTGTATATGTGTGTTTTTTCTTTTTATTTGGTAGTGTAGTGTATGTGTAGTGTGGTTAAGGCGTGTTTAAATTTGAGATTTTAAGTTTTGCTGTTTTAAGTTTCATGGTTTTGGGCATTCTGTGTTTTGTGAGTTCAACTTTATAGTCTTGATATACTGAAATTTGACATTTCAGTATTTCTAGATTATAAAGTGAATCCGTATAATGATATGGAATATTGTCAAAAAGCTAAATTTGTAGAAGTATTGAATGAATGGTTGGAAATGGGAATAAATTATAAAGTAATATGTATAGGGGTTATAAAATTTATATGGAGAAAAGGAAACAAAGGTGATATAAGTAATTGGAGACCTATAACTTTAAATAATATAGATTATACTTTTTTTTGAGAATCATAGTTAAAAGATTAACAAACAGAATGGAAAAGTTATATGAGTAAATTGTACTTGTCAAAAAAGGTAGAGGACCACAAGATTTGTTATGGATTATTAAAGAAGTGCTGGATGATATCATAAATAAAAATGTTAATGCAAAAATTATGATAGGAGATTTAAGTAAAACATATGATAGAAATCAACATTATTATGGGTTATCTTAAAGGCATATAACGTTAGTAAAAGAATAATAAAAGTAATTAAATCAGTTTAATGTCAATGGATGGATTAGAGAAGAGCTTCAAATAAGATCTGGAATTAAACAAGGATGTCCAGCTAGTAGCATTATATTTTCATTGATTATGATAGTAAACAATATTAATAAAATGACAGATAAAGCAGGATAGAGAATACTGAATGAACTACAATTACCAGTAATGTATACCCATGTGGATGATATTGTAACAATCGCAAGTGATAAAGAATATATGGAAACAATCATTCAAAAGGAAAATGTATTATTAAATGAAAATAGATTATATATAAAGAAAAAAGTAAAGGTTTTGGTCTGATAGGAAACATAAAAGACATAAAATGTAATATGGAGTTTATACACGTTTTGAGAATTAAGTTTCGACAAAATGTGTATGTAGAAGAACAATGGAAAATATTATTTAAATAAATAACAGATATGCCATTATTTTGGAAATCAGTTTGATTTTCATATAGGAATTAAGCTTACTTGCTAAATATGATGGTGATAGGAAAAATTGCTTATATAGCAAATAATTACACAATTCATACAAAATATGAACAAGAGTTAATGAACATATTATTTTCTTTTATACAGGGTTCCGGGTTGAATCTTGTTAAGAGGGGAATATTTATATGGAAAAAGTGTATACAGCATACAAGAACTTATGTAAAGCCTTGTTATATAAAAGAAGAAAATATTACTGATATTATTGTCAAAAATAAATATCAAATGTTTTGGGAAAAATGGATGCAGGTAAATGACTTAAAGAAGATGTAAATGAAGAATTTAAAGAGTACCAAAATAAAATCATGTTATAGAAATTAAAAACAAAGTTGATAATGATAGAAAAGAATGGTACCAGAATATTATGAAAACTTTATTATATTGATCTTATATTGATCCATGGAAAGTAGAAATAGAAAAAAGAAAGGCAATAAAAATGAGATTTGTTTGTTATAAAAAAGATTCATGAATGTAATGATTTCTTATGGAGATTGTCCATAAGAAATTTGACTGTTAAGACAAATATGCTATGTAAAAGGATACAAGATAGAATATTGTTCTTGTGGAGAATATGAAATTACTGAACATGTGTTTTTGAATTGTATAGGAGCCAAAGATTTATGGAATGAAATATATAAATGTAATACGTTAAATGGATAAAAAAGTGGAACAGATAAACATGAATATGATTGAATTTGATTTCTATGGTAGTAAAAAATAAGAATAAGCTAAAGAAGTAGACAGAATTATATTTTATGCTATATGGACAATATGTACTGAAAGAGTTAATGAAATCAAGTGTAATGGGAAATGGGTGTTGGCAGATATTTTGGAGATTCTGATTGTGGACTTAAGGGTGGGGGACACACACTTAAAACAATGTATGAAATGTCAAAGTTTGTAAACATATGTAAATATTAAATATTGTACATAAGCTATGTATATATAAATAAAAAAAACTACTTGTAGTGAGCAGTGAGTGAGCATGCACATACCATTCCTAGTGCAATGGCAGCTGGGAGGATGGTACATGACATAGAGAAGATGGTGGAAGGCAGAGAGGTGAAATGCCAGTGCTGTGGAGAGTACCAGTAAGGTTGTGGTAAATAGAGAAGTATTTTTTCAGCAAAACATTTTCTGAAAAAGAGGAGTTGATAAGCAAGTCTTGTGTTAATACAGCCCTCCAGTTGTGGCAGCAGCAAAATGGTGTATTGAAAGAAATGTTCATGCAGAGCAAGCTAGAAAATAAAGGAGATGTTTCCTGGGGAGACATTATGGGTAAAATACAAAAGAGGGAGCAGAGTCTATTCTGAAAAAATGGTGACATGAAAAGGGATATCGTATGCAGAAAAGAAAGAAAGCACAGGGGAGCATCACAAAAAAAAGAAAGTAGAAGAAATTGTGAATGGGAAGTATGTGATGAGGCTTCAAAACAAAGAAGAAAAAAATACTAGATAGGTATAAAGTTTGGGACAACTTTATGTTTTTTTGAGTGTTAAAGCTCAAGAGATAAGAGCTTTTATTCTTATAAACAGACAATTTGTGGCATTGCACTTGAGACTTTTTTTTGAAAATTTATTTGGAGAATATAAAGAATAACTGTAATCCTTGGAATTTATATGTAATAAAAGCATTTAACTGGAAAACAAAAAAAGAAGATTCATGTACAATTTCAAATGGAAGTTGAAAGAGGAAGACTTTAAAAGGACATCTGAAATGTGTATGCAAAGAAGTACTGGACATTGCAACGGTTTATGACAAAGGTTGTTATGGACTGGTGGATGGGAATGTACTGTTGTGCTAAAGATAGAAAAGGACAAAATCATAAATGTTCCATGTATGATAAATGTTGACGGAAATAAGAGTGTAGTGAAATACTGAGGATGACTCAAAACATCATTTTTTTGTGGAAAAGAAGGACATTTGACAAATGACTGTGACAAAAAGAAATGTCATCTGTGGGGAGCTGGGTCATGATGCAAGAAAATATTAATTGAAATGTTATAAATGTAACAAAATTGGACATTTGTTGATGGATTTTAAGATTGAAAATAATAATGAGAGTGAAAGAGAAGAAACATTAGAAGTGGTGGAATTAGAAGATAAATTAGATAAAGAAGACAAAGAAGGGGAAAAGGTAGTAAAGGAAGGTTCTGAAATAAGTGATGAGGAAGATCTAAATTGGGAAATAGTAAAAGAAGAAAAATAATTCTATTGGGTAAGGGTAAAACATAGGAAAAGAAAAATTAAAAATGTGATAAACATAAAAGAAAAAAAGAAAGGAACAGATGAGTAATAAAAAATATATAATTTCTAGAAAGTTAAGGAAAAGAAGAGAAGATAATAACTTCAGAGTACTTTCTGTGAATGTTAATAATATTAATAATATAGTGAGAAGGATAAGAGTTTTGAAATGGTGTAATAAATGTGATGTAGATGTAGTTGTTTTAGAAGATGTAAAAGTCTTAAGTGAAGAAAGTTTACAAACAGAAAAAATATTGGGGGTGATTTGGAATTTGAGAAATGACCAGTGTTCAGGATTGGGAATATTTTCTATAAACAG
Organism: Protopterus annectens; assembly: GCF_019279795.1. Lineage (NCBI taxonomy): Eukaryota > Metazoa > Chordata > Ceratodontiformes > Protopteridae > Protopterus > Protopterus annectens. The sequence continues at coordinate 443,476,621 of NC_056734.1, read as the reverse complement.
AGTAAAAATATTACATCTGACTTTAGTAAGAATGAGAAGATTAACTATTGTGGATTAAAAATGGAAAGAACAAGAATATAGGACTGTAGCAGTATATGCACATGTTACTTGTAAAGAAAGAGAAAGTTTATTTCACCAGATTTTGATTTATGTAGTGATAAATATGAATAATATGGTGACAGGAGATTTTAATTGTGATTTAAGAGTTAATCATAAAAAGAAAGGAAATAATATAAGAAAAATGTCAGATGTTATGAGATGTGATAAATTAATACTCTGAGATAAAAATTCATGGATTTACAGAAGGGATGTTTACAGAACCAAAATAGATAACTTCATAGTATTGGAAGGATTAAATATAGGAGGAGAAACAATTGAAACAGGTTTTTCAGATCATCTAGCAATGTGTATAGAGATAAAGGAAAATAAGGAATACATAATAGGCAAAGAAATAAAAGGGATAAATGAGAAAACATGGGATGAAGAAGGAAAGAGATTAATAATGCAGTTATGGAGGGGATGATATTATGATGAGAACATTCTATAAAAATTAGTCTGAATGGTGGATGTTTTTTAAGATTAGATATAAAAATGTTACAGTGGCATATGATGTAAGAAAAATGGACAAAGAAAAGTGTAAGAGAACATAAAAATGTGCACTGAAATACTTAGAAAATAATAATACACATTATTTTGATAAAGAAAATAATTATATAGAAAAAATAAAGACAAAATTAAAAAGTTATTATTCAAAGATATTTTTACAAGGGAAAATAAAACAAGTAGAAGCATATTTAAGTAGAATAGTAAGGGATATTAGCAGTGTAATGTCAGAAATAAAAAGTGCAAAAAGAGAAATGGAAAGAACACAGGGACAAATTATGAATATAGTAGTACAATATGTACAAGACATATTTAAAGAGAAAAAAATAAATTGAAATCATATGGGAAGTAAAAAAAAGTTTGCAGAACAAGAAAATTAAGATTTTGAAAATGAGATTTCTCTATATGAAATAGTAAAATTATTAGGCCAAGTGAATATAGAATTGGCTGCAGGACCAGATGGAATAGGATATGAAATGTATAAAAAATTAATAGAATGACAAAAAGAATAGTTCTTAAAGATTTTGAATGAATGGTTAAATGAAGGTTTCATTTATAAACAATTATGTAGTGGAATATTAAAATTTATTTGAAAGAAAGAGGACAAAAATATAATGAAAAAGTGGAGACTGATAGTAATGAACAACGATTATAAGATTTTTATGAAAATGCGCAAGAAATTTGAAACAAAGATGAAGAGTATTATGGGTGACAGTATATATAGCAGAAAAGGGAAGGGATGTCAATAATTATTATGGGTAGTAAGACAGATTGCGGATGGTATTATAAACAGAAAAGAAGAAGCTAAACTTATGATAGGGGATATTAATAAGACCCATGATACAATAGGACATGAAATGTTATGGGCAATAATGAAAAAATACAATATAAGTGAGAAAATCAGGAAATTATATATCTCTGATATAGATATAATAAAGCAACATTTTAGTTAATGGTTGGTTAAGTAAATGGGTACATTTGAGGAGGGGTGTAAGACAGGGATGTCCAATGAGTTGTATACGCTTTGCTTTAATTATGAATATGATTATATGTGATGTAAATTATAAAATGAAGGAAGCAGTGTATGCAACACCCGACGGGTTAAGAATTCCAGTTATGTTAACTTATATGGAGAATATTACAGCTATTGCAAAAAAAACAAGATGTGGATAAAAGAAGTATTATTTAAATGAAAGTTTAGAAACAATATGGAAAACTTTAAACAAAGAGAAAACTAAAGGATTAGTAGAAGTGGTTAAGTTAGGGGGACTGTAGTTTACAGTGAATTAAATCTCTGTCTTAGGTCTAAAATTTGGGATCAAGAATGTAAGCAGGATTCACTGGAAAAAATAATACAAGCGTTAAAAGATTTTTCTTTCTTAAAAAACATAGAGATTATCATTTAGGGAAAAACATTGTTTGATAAATTCAGTTCTAATGGAAAAAATAACATATTTAGCATGTGCATTTATATTGCCAATGCCATTTGAAAAAGAAGTGTTGTAAATATTTTTTTTTATTCATATGAGGTTCTAGACTGAATCCGGTAAAAAGAGGAATTCTGTATGTAAATAAAGAGGAAGGAGGTTTAGGGTTAATTAACCCAGTGGTATATATTGCTTCACTAAACTTATATAAAGTGTTAAAATGGATAAAGGAAAAAGATGAATGATTAGTTCTAAAAATGTTTAAATGTAAGTATGACAAATTTTGAGATAAGGAAAAGGGAGCAAAAGAGAAAAAGAAGGCATAAATGAAGAAATATTATCAGGAAAAAATATTAATGTGGAAAATAATAAATGAAATAGAAAAGGAGTGAAAATATGCCATGAGAATATAATGATACAATATTATTTTTCAAACCCTGGTAAAAGCTAGTAGAAGGAAATATTAAAGCTATAAAAATAACAAATAAATAAAAAAGTAGAGTGTCAAGATTTTTTCTGGAGACTGGTAATAGATAAATTACCAGTGAAAGCAAACATGGCATATAAAAATAAAAGTGAAAAAATATTGCTATATCATGGAGAAGAGGAAACTGCTGAACATGTGTTTTTGAAATGTATAAGAGTAATGAAATTATGAGAAAAGTTATGTAAAGGAAATTTCTTTCAAGATATAAAAAATAGATAAAGATAAATATGTACATGATTAAATATGAATATTATCAGAATAGAAGTAAAGAATATGTCAAAAGAACAGATAAAAAATGTTTTATATTTTATGGATTGTATGGAATGAAAGGATAAATGAAATTATGTTTAATGGAAAATGGATTTTGGCAGTGATACTGAGTAAAATCATATGGTAGTTAATGAAAAAGGAGTGGGGATCTAATGAGGATAACACCTGACATAATGTATGAATGTATAATAAGTAAAAGCAGAAAATGGAGAATTGTAATTTTGTAAATATGTAAATACTTTGTAAATATGTGAAAATTTTGTAAATATTGTTTTCTCTGTATAAATAAAGGACCCATATTCTTTTCAATAGTTGCCATGGGATCTTTTACATCTACCTGAGCTATCACCAACTTAAGCATATGGGGGCTTGGTTTGGCATCTCAACCGAAAAATGACACACTCAAGTGCAGCAACCTATCTTATGCTGCACTGCAATGTCTGCAACTGATGTACTTGATGTGAGAATAAAATCCACAGCCTTCTGTTCCAAAGGTGTGTGCCACCTGTTGCACCGCTGACACTGCTTTGTTATTGGTCACTTGCTTGGGACAAAAATTTTACATTAATACCCTGCTGCAGAATGTTCTTTTTTCAATAGGATGTTACCATTTATTTCTCCCATTATTAAGGGCTGTATTAAAAAACAAAAACAAAAAAACAGAGATAGCAAGGGATATATAGAGCAGTAACTTGTCATCATTGGAAGTAAATGGGAATGGCTTTTCTCTTGTTTAGAGGGTCTTTGAGTCAGCGCTCTACAGTCTTTTAATGTATTCAGTCATTACCATAAAACTGTCATCATCTCTCTTAGTGAAAAATTCCAGACTTTCCCTCTTCCATATTTTTTGCAGAGTATGAAAGTTATTAGCTTGCACAGTTGTGACTTGTTGCCACATCACAGAGATAGTAAGGCAAAGGATAGTCAATTGTAGTTTTGTTATTGAGTTTAATTTTGCAGTTAAATGAATAAAAACATTTTGCTAGCAAATTTTCTTTTGTAATGTTCTTTATATAAATATTTCTTCAACAGTTAAGTCTTATGAAAACAGTTTCAGTTTATTTGTTTATAACCTTCTTCTAACCTCAGAAAGACAGAATTGGGTCTATGGTTAATCACTGAACCGATCACCAATAAATACACAAGCACCAGGAACCAAAGTGGAAATGGTTACAATAAAGGCTGTCTTCCGAAATCACAACACCTCCAATAACTCCACCAAATTCAGCAAGGTTCAAACAATTGACATTCCACCAGTGGTAGTGTGACAATGACTTTTATTGAACACTGACAGATATACACAAAAAAACAAACAAGGAACACTAAATAACTGAATATTATATTAATCAATAATAGGATTTAGCGCTTTCGTCTCCCACTGGAGACCTCATCAGAATCAATGCATGAAATGAATTTGACTCCTTATATACTACCCACAGTTCAATTAATAGAATAATTGAATAATTAGTAATTCAAATTCAGTAAAGTTAAAAATGTATATTCCTATATATATACATTATACTTTGACTCACACAAAAGAGCAACAACATGCACACATGTGTACATGCACATTCAACGAAATTAATATTGCGCACATGTATAATCGGAAAAAATGAGTATTGAGCACATCTTAACATATAAACATGCATAATCAATGAAATAAAATGAAATGAAATGAAGTGAACTGAATGGGGCTGGCTTGCTACATTTAATTGCTGTAAATCCTCCTATTGAGGCAATGTTTCACCATATCAACATTTTGTATGCATCAATCTGTTAAAAATGCACTTCTTTTCATTCATAGCCACTAGTATAAAATTTCATATATGTAAAATATCTCACTTTTACCCACTGTAGTGTGACCTCAGAGTTGGTATATATAGTTGGGGGGTGGGTGAGTGAAGCCCCACACATGGGTGGGTTTGAATACTGTCATTTGTGAGATAGAGAAGTGTTGGCCAACTAGTTATGTTCCTCTTCTCACAGGTTCAGTGAAGTGCTCATTCGATGGATGAATGTTTGATGATTGTGTTTCAATGATGTACTGTTCAATGGTTAGTCTGTTTGATGATTAACCATTGAACAACAGAATTAAGGTATAGAATTGTGGGTGGTGATCAACACCAAAAATTATAGAATCTCTACTGCCTAGTCTTGGTCATGCAGGTTGAGATGCACACCCTGAAACTCAAAAAGAATCCCTAACACTTACATAAACTGCCTGCCACAGGTAGGCCATTTTATAAGATTGCTTAAAATGTTATTCAGAGTCAGCTTTAGCTGTAGTGAGGAAGACCTCTTTATCAGCTAATTTATATGTGTCTGAATCATCCTTAATTACTACCAGTGCTAAAGAGTACATTTTGGTGGAAAATGCCACTGATGCCCCATGTATCATATAGGCATAGGCATTCTTCTCGTTCACTTGGCACATATAGACATTCAAATATAAACACGGGCATATGCACACACACACACACACACACACACACACACACACACACACACACACACACACACACACACACACAATCTACATTATCAATCCCCTGCTAACCCACCTTCTGTAACCACCCAGGCAGACAAGCACTCAGGTGGACAATTACACACAAACACCACACACACAAACAAAAATGCACACACACACACACACACACACACACACACACACACACACACACACACACACACACACACACCACTATCCATTGAACTTTGCAAAACATAACTGAAAAGTAGCCTCTCCCTTTGACTTTTATGGTGAACCATAGCTTTTTGACTATGTTAGTTCATGCAGTCTGTTCTCTGAATAGTATAGCAGTGTAAATTACTTAACAAAGGCATTTCCAAGGGAAAGCACATGGCTAATTAACACACACACACACACACACACACACACACACACACACACACACACACACACCACACACCACTATCCACTGAACTTTGCAAAACATAACTGAAAAGTAGCCTCTCCCTTTGACTTTTATGGTGAACCATAGCTTTTTGACTATGTTAGTTCATGCAGTCTGTTCTCTGAATAGTATAGCAGTGTGTGTGTGTGGGTGTGCGTATTTCCAAGGGAAAGCACATGGCTAATTAACATTAGCCACTGCACAGGAATACCTCATTATCCTAAAATGTGGTTGTCCACCACAGTGATTTTTCCAGCCATGGAAAATCACTGCAATGGGCCTGTCCCTGAATTATGGTAATCCTTTCTGAATCACATGGATAATTCCTTTCTGAAATAATGCAAAATCTGATAAGGAAAACATGCTGTAACATTCATGATTTGTGACAGGGCAGCAGGTGGAAAGTGGAAAAAACTGAAAGATGCATGCTAAAGCTTTTCCGAGCACTCCTCAGCATCTATGCAGTATTACAAGATTGTATTTTATATAGCATATATTATGGAGAAAGGTAGGTTAAAAAATAAAAAAGACAGCTGGTTGCACAGGTCCTAGGGTAAAAAACTGCCCCAATCCAGGTGTATGCATTGATGCCAGGACTGAAAAAAACACAGCGTCGAATCATCAGGACAAGGAAACATTCCTACAGCATGGTTAGGCCAGGCTATTGCAGAAGGAAGAAATAGTCTACAAAAAAAAACACAAAAACTGACAGGCCAAAAAAGAGCCATAACAATGGCAAAGTGAACTGTTCAGGATAAGGAAGACATTGTGCATTGTTACTGTTTATGCAAGAAACCCAGAATTTATAAACAGAAGATATTTAGAAAGATTAATAGAAAAATTAGAAGAAAGAAAAATTCTTACACAAGAAAAACTGTCAAAGGCTCAAGAGAAATGTATATTCACTAATACAACAGATTTATATAAAGCATTACACAGAAGAAGGACTTTTAGGCTGCCTGGAAAAGACGTGACAAAGGATGTGCAAAAATTTAATGAACAAAATCTAGACATTTTTGAAAGGTATACAAGAAGAAACATAAACAAGGGACAGAAAAAGAAATCTTATGTCAAAGATATTTGAAGAGAAATGCAGGCAAAGGCACCCAGATATGGAACATTTCACAATACAAAAAAGCAAGAAAACAAAGGAAAATGTAGAAAATAAGATTACTGAGGCAGAAGTTAAACAGAAACTGAAGTTATGGATTACTTGCAAAGTGAGGGATTTAGTGTGGAGAATAAAACGCAGGCAATGTCGTAACATGTTGGAATTACAGGTTTCCAGATTAAGGAGCAACAGGTTGAGTAGAAAGCATCAGAAGAATATTTTCAACATGATGATGTTCTGTAGGAGACCAGTATGAAAGTCCATTTGAAGTTGTATAGCAAGAGAAGGAGCAGGAAGCAGTGGAATCTCTGACCCGGATAATGTGACTGAGTGATGAGCCAAAGGGTTCCCATATGAAGGAGTAGCATATGAAACAGGGTGCCTCTGAAGAGGATTTGTCACAGAAAGAGTTTTTAGAGCTTTCTGTAAATTATTTAGGGGAAACAGAGAACAAAAAAGATGCTCTCAATCCAGAAAAAAATGATATAAGGGATGACCTTCTTGAGTTAATAGAGAGGGATAGACGTAACTAAGACAGATGAAAGAAATAAATTGCAGGAAGCAAATAAGACCCAGAATGCTAGAAAATTGATAAAACAGATGAACACAGTAATCAGGACTGTAAAGAGAAATTCACGTGATATAACAGAAATAAATAGAACATATTATCGTGCAGCTAAATTAATGACAGATAGCCCATCATCACAAAAATGTACAGAACAAAGTAAAGGAAGGCAGCACTTAAAATGCCACCATGGGAGCACTGAAAAGAGAAATATAGAAAGCAATTTAAACCAATAAATATCGCTGTTAGAAGAATATAGACAACAGTATCAGAACAGATGAAGATTTATGATATTCTGTTGCCTAGTACCAAAGTATGACATAAATAGATTACAGAAAAGCATTTGACAGCATTCCACATTCATAGATAAAGGAATGCTCCCAGATGTATAACATATACCATGTGCTGATCCTGGATCTCTACTCTTGTTACACCCTTTTGATGGGATGGGATTGCTAGAAGAAAGAAAGTGGCCAGGGATGAGTCAAATCTGGAATTTTCTGGCATCTGGATATGATCACCCATATCTACTTGTTCAGTATGGTAAACGTCCACACAGGTAAGTAGAGGAACACATGATATCTGACTGTCCATGGAGTGGGACAGTCAAGCAATCCTTTGGGGATCCTGACCCCCTGAATAAGGGCAATGTAACTCCTGGTTTTGCTGATTCCCTTTACCACATGGGTGTCAAACATCCTGTAAACCACTACATCCATACTGGCTTCTATCACAACACTGCTGGAAACCCTGTCCTCCTTTACTGTAATATGGCTTACATTCCTCTTAATCTTTGACCACCTTCGAGCTTTTATTTCACATTTTACCCAAAAAGGTCAGTCCCTGTGAATGGGATTTTGATGAAATTTACCTTCAAGTTATCATCAAAAATCACAGTGCTTAAACCATGCAATTTTATGCATAGTGATGCCTGTTGTGGCTACCATCACTAATCCATAAACTACACTGTGCACTAGTCTAATGGAGATGCTTGTAATGCTTGGCATTGTTTTATTCCTGTGAATACAGCTTGGGGCACATACCGCAGTATAGCAGCTTTTGCAATGTGTAGGTCATTTGATTCCCCAACACACTGAATGCAGATCATGAGAGAAGTACAGTTTAGTGCTGACTGAAGAAGTGGTGGGAATATAAACATGCTTCCTTCATGCTAGAGTCCTTATCTAAGGGATAGGTCAATTGACTTTGATTCACAGGTTATCTTTTTAGGGCTACAGGCACCATTGTAGAGTTAACTAGTAGTGTCTTTGTCCAGTACTCCCAATAATTAGGGTCCAGAAGATCTTGGTGAGTCTTCTAGGGATAGGAGTAACCATGTTGGATTTGTGCCATGCCCTCCTCATGACAAAATTAACTATTTTATCTGTGGGTAGGATCACTCAGGAGGAAGCAAGGGTGAGCAGAAGGCAAGATATCTTCTGATGGAGAGATGGAATCTGTGGGTTATAAACGCCTCTTGTGCATCATTTTGAGAACCTCCCTTGGTGGGTCATCAGAAGGGGAAAATGGGACTGCTGTTTATCACCTATATTTGTGTCCATGGATGGTGATTGCAAGAAGGAGTCATTGTACATTTCCTTTCAATTTGTTTCTCCAGGAAACTTAGAGGGGAATAATCAGAGGACAAAGACACATGTTGTCTAACCCTCAGTCAGCCGTCTTCTTGTCTGTCACTCCTTTAAGAAGATAGGTGGGCTAAGAACCCAGTAACATAAGTATACAGAGTCAAGTCCAGTGACAGTGCAGGCTCAATAGAATGCTCACTAAGCAATGTGTTACAGTGATGCTGTGTTCAAATGCTGTGATCTGGATGCAGAGGTGTCCCTGACCTAATCTGGGAATATAGAGACCAAAAACATTGACAGACTCAACACTGATCCTTCCATCATCGGTTTTGACTTCAAATTACCCACCAAGCAAGCAATATCAGGCCTGAGGGGTTGAACACTGACATAGTCATTACCCTTAATAACCCCAATGCAATTTTTACTGTACTCAGTCAACTAAGCATCGCTCATCTGCCAATAAAGGAACCTCCACCATGAGTTACTTCTTTATTAGAGATAAATTTTCATACTGACTCAAGGACTTTAAACAGAGCTCACTGGAGCTCAGAAGGACAAAACAGAATTCCTAACCACCAGATCTCCACACCCAGTTGGACGGATAAGACCCAAAGACATCGAAGGAGACACCAACATCACAGGAGACTTTCCCACTAGAGAATCTTCCTACCACAAGACTAAACAACAATAAGGCAAGTTTTTACTTTTTCTTTTACGTTAGCCCTTAACTTTCCACGTAGGAACTAAGTTTTTTCTTGCCATTCCAAAAATGAGATTAGCATCACATACAAAAAAAGTAACATTTTTCTGGAAGACAGTTTATCACAAGGCACCATCACAATTGACACCTACAACATTTTGGTAAACAATTCTCCGGTTATCCCAACAATATTTGGAATACCCAAAGTCCACAAATACATTTTGGACCGCATTTACCAGCCAATAGTCACAGCACAAGGATCCAAGACATATCCTATTTTGAAAAATTTTCTAAAACAGATAACTCACATTCTAAAAGATTACTGGGATTTTTTATCCAAAATCAAGCAAGATTACTATGCTGATTCTGTCAACTTTGTTACAATTGATGTTGTTGAATTGTTTTCTTTTATTCCCCACATCACTGGCTTAGAACTTTTCCATCCAGCTATTATTGACCTTACCAACTTGGATAATGTACTTATCAATTTTCTGGTGGCATCTATGGAACTACTTCTGTTTAATAATGTCATTTTTTAGAGGGTGAATACTTTTGACAAACATGTGGGGTTGCCATGTGCCCCCTTATACGCCAACCTCTTTATGTATTCCTGGGAAAAGGAGTACATTTTAGATTCAATCTACAGCCAGTTTTGACATATATATTTACATTTTGTGGATGGCATCTTCATTTTGTGGTTAGGGCAGGTTGATAGCCTGATTGACTGGCTAGACAACATTAACCGTGCAACTGGATTTTTGAGATTTACTTCCTGCCACACATACAATAGTATTAATTATTTAGATGTCACCATTTCAAAAGACACAACCAACAAATACTTTAGATCTACCATCTATAAGAAACCAACTTTTTTGAATAGTTACCTAGACTACAGAAGTTGTCACCCATAGCGAAATAAGAAAAGTATCTTCAAAGGTCATTTGATTAGGTCAGCTCATGTGTGCGCTGACTTCAACTCTTACTCAAGTGAAGCTGATACAGTCATGGATATATTCCTACAAAGGGGTTACCCAAAAAAATTTCTAGGTGACACCCTGTCTTTTGTTTATAAAGTGGGTAGGAATATAAAATGCACGTTAGAACTACAAACAGATGATAAACTTACTTTTACCATAAAAAGCACCAGAAAATGTAGGGCTTGTGGTCAATGTTCCAACATTTTAGAAAAAGACTTTATTATTTTGGATAATTTTTTTCACACTAAGATATACTTGGCTGGTGGCAACCGTGGATCTAAGGGACTTATTTATATTGTTTTGTGTTCAGTTTGCCCTGCATTTTATGTGAGAAAGATGGAAAGACAGTTTTGCAAATGTATTTATGAGCACAATTATGGAATTTCCAAGTGTAATTCCAACAATGCACTGTTTAAACACATACAAAGGCATACACCAATTTTTCAAAGTAATTTGGGATCTTGGAAATTGTTACCTTCAACAGCAGAGGGTTACCTTCAGCAGCAGAGGTGATTTTTGGGAAACCAAAATTGAGTATAGATAACTATTCTGGCAATTAAAACTAAATGCATCTTGCTGCCCTGGTCTTAATGGGAACATATCTATTTTATCGGTTCTCAAACTAAGGGCAGCAAAACTATAGTTACAAAATTTGTTTTCTGTGTGTTTGTGTAGTGTGTGTGTTATAGTCTAGAATTTGTAGATCATTAGCAAATGTTTCATACTAATTCATGCTTTAACCACGTTTTGAAACCACAAACACAAATTTTATTTTGTCAACTTTGACCTTTGTACATGACTTCCTTTTGGTATTCATACCTGCACTTTAATGTTTATTATTTTGTTTATATTCTAGGACTTTGTAGATTTTTAGCAAGCATTTTATACTAATGTATGATTTAACCATGTGTTTTGAAATCAGAAATACAAATTTTATTTCACCTTTGACCTTTGCACAAGACTTCCTTTTAGTATTTATACCAGCACTTTTATGTTTTCAATGGTTCTGATGAAGTCCTATACTGCAGACAAAAGGGCTTAACCATTACTACTAAGTTGCTTTGTAAGAGTTTTACAGTTTTTGGTGTATTTTATTAAATATCTTCATACTACATCAAAGTCCTTTATTTTTGGTTCCGGTCTTCCACACTACGTGAGCCTTTGTTTGGATGTCCTTAGCGTTATTTTGGCTGAACAGACATACACTGTGGTTTAGGTTCTTACTTGCCACTTAAGGGCAAATAGGACTCTGGGTAGGACCTCGTCTTACATTTTGTACAATGTGACACTAAGCAAAACACTTAATCAGACACTGCTCCCAGACAACTGAAAATGATCCTCACTCCCATTAAACAATCCACTTAACAAAACATATAAATAAAAATATACAAACTTAAAAAATTACTTCAAGATTTAAACTTTACCACAAGTGCTACATAGTTATATTTACCTGGGTGCATAGTGTCAGTGTTTGAAGATATTCTCACTTCTGCAACTTTTTAGGTAAGACTAAGGCAATAAATGCCTGGACAGTGCATATGTTGAAATGAACAGTGTGCACCTTGCATACTCATGTCTACTTTATTAACATTTTCTCATATACATTTCTCATGTTTTAGCTAAATATTTGTTGTATGAGTTTGGCATGGATTTGATGGCCATCATTCTCACAACTTGAGTTTCACCCTATCTTCTGGCATCGGCTTCTATAGCATTATGGTCTTAGTCTACATCTGCAGATGGTAAATGTTCCAGCCTTGATCCTAGTACATCTACTTCTCTGGTGTCCACAGTTATATTTCATACCAAGACTGTGACACATGGAATATGTGGTGCATAGTCTAATGCACTAACAGCAGCACCCAAACAACAGAAGAGCATTTTGAGATGGCCAGACACAAGCTCTTTAAAGTTCTTTGTGGACTGTTGAGTGAGATTCTCTGCCTTGCTGGCCTCTTCAGTGTTGACAGTGAGAAGGACTGCAGCAGGATTGCTGCATCTCTCATTTGGTACTCATGTGGCATGATTCATCTCTAGAAGGTATACTGCAAGGCACATTTCTGCAAGACTGTAATGTTATGGGAGTTGAAAGGAAGCTGGGAAAATATTCTGGATATGTTAATTATCATTATAAACAACCTACACATTGATTGAATGATATGTTTTCTGTTGTAGCAGCATGTGGTATCAGATTTACCAAGTTTCTTGATATATATATATATATATATATATATATATATATATATATATATACACACACACACACACACGCACACAACTGATAGTACTAATGTTACAAATCATATTTATTATGTGGTAGAAACCCTGCATTACAGTTATCCTCTTGGTAACATTTCAGGCACATGGTGGTATAGGCCCTACATTACAGTTATCTTCTTGGTAACATTTCGAGAACATGGCAGAATAAGCCCTACATTACAATTATCTCCTTGGTAACATTTTAAGCACATGGCAGTAGAAGCCCTACATTACAGTTATTTTCTTGGTAACATTTTAGGCATGTGGCAGTAGAAGCCCTACATTACAATTCTCTTCTTGGTAACATTTTAGGCATGTGGCAGTAGAAGCCCTACATTACAATTATCTTCTTGGTAACATTTTGGGGCATGTGGCAGTAGAAGACCCACATTACAATTATCTTCTTGGTAACATTTCAGGCACATGGTGGTAAAAGCCCTACATTACAATTATCTTCTTGGTAATATTTTAGGCATGTGGCAGTAGAAGCCCTACATTACAGTTATCTTCTTGGTAACACTTTGGGGCATGTGGCAGTAAAAGACCCACATTACAATTATCTTCTTGGTAACATTTCAGGCACATGGTGGTAGAAGCCCTACATTACAGTTATCTTCTTGGTAACATTTCAGATACATGGCAGTAGAAGCCCTACATTACAATTATCTTCTGGGTTACATTTCTGGCACGTGGCGATACAAGCCCTACATTACATTTATCTCATTGGTAACATTTAAGACATGTGATAGTAGAAGCCTTACATTATAGTTGTCTTCTTGGTAACATCTTGGGCACATGGAGGTAGAATCCCAACATTACAATTATCTTCTTGGTAACATTGAAGGCATGTGATGGCAGAAGCCCTACATTACAATTATCTTCTTGGTAACATTTCAAGCACATAGTGGTAGAAGTCCTACATTACAGTTTTCTTCTTGGTAACATTTAAAGCATGTGATGGGAGAAGCCCTACATTACATTTATGTTCATGGTAACATTTTGGGCATATGGCAGTAGAAGCCCTACATTACAGTTATCTTCCTGGTAACATTTAAGGCATGTGATGGCAGAAGCTCTACATTACAATTATCTCCTTGGTAACATTTCAGGCATATGGTGGTAGAAGCCCTACATTACAGTTATCTTCTTGGTAACATTTTGGGGCATGTGACAGTAGAAGCCCCGCATTACAGTTATCTTCCTGGTAGCATTTCAGGCACATGGTGGTAGAAGCCCTACATTATAGTTATCTTCTTGATAACATTTCAGGCACATGGTGGTAGACGCCCTACATTACAGTTGTCTTCTTGGTAACATTTTTGGCATGTGGCTTACTTCCTCTGCATAAGGCACAATGTATTCCAGGAAATGGCTGAGGATTCTGCTTGTAAATGCTTTCAGTATACCTGTGATACTCTCTATTGGCTGCTGGAAGTTGTCTTTGGCTGTGATTCTGTCTACTGTCATAATATTGGTTTACAGGAGAACTGGACACCCACAAGCTGTATGCATGTCCATGCCATGACACATGTCCCATAGTCTGTCAAGTGTCTTTCCATCTGCCTGATATGAGTCAGGCTGTTTGTCTGTATACACTGAGGAATTACGCTAACAGGACATAGTACTGCACTGTCTGGCATACTACCATTTACCTTTGGAGGCCAGTGGTGTGGGCTCTGCAGCTATATTGCATCTTTTATTATCTTAGTAGGCCATCTTCTCAGATCAGCAATAACACAATTATAATGCATTTTCCATGAGCTTCTGTGTCTCTGGATTATGTGCTGTCTCATGTGAATGTGAGTGTGCCTGAACCCTACTTTCTTCATAGCACAGCTATATGTTTTCACTCATTAACACCTAAGTAATTTGGAATGTCATGCCTCTAGCAGTCTGCACGTCTTGAATTCCGTGGCATAAACTTACATAGCATAAGAAAACCAAATGTAAACATTTTGTGAACAATCAAAGCATTTAAAACTTTACAAATAGCAATGTTATCAGTAAGATGAATTCTTTCCAGTGACAATAGTCAATAAATTCAGTCTTTTCCATAAATACTGTAATATAATGCACACAGACCCCATATCATGTTTTTTCTAAACTTTCAGAAACAAATTTTCAAGCTGGACATATATTGTTAGAACTTTTTTCTTAACCAGACATAAGCTTTCACATGACAACAAGAAATCCCTCTGTAAGTGCATCTTTATTGAGATATTTACAGAAATATGAAACACATATTTAATGGTAATAATTAACAATACAGGTAATAGTAGATATCTCTCATGATGTGCAACTTACAGTTCAAATATCAGACACTTTTCTTCAACAACATCTAAGGTTTCGACTAATGTCATGTAACAGTCTGTAAGTCACTTGTTTTTTGAAGTATTAAGTACATCTGGAAATATTGCTTATTTTCATAATTACAAACAACTAGCAATATTTCCAGTAGTCTATGAAATAAACTAGCATTTTCATTTAGACTTTCCTGCCTGCCACATTGGTGTTTCTCACCATATACCTCAGTAAAATGTAGGTCTCTCATTTAGAAAAATATGATTATACAATGAAGACTTACTTATATTCAAAAATGAGCACACTGATTGCACAGGCCAATCAGCATGCCTGTTGTAAATCAAACATATACCATTATAATAAAGTCCAGCTGCTGAAGGACCATTGAGCAACTGGACCTTCTATTGGAGTATACTGAAGGACAGAACAAAGTAGAAGAAAAATTAGGTGCATTCTAAAAAATAAAGAAACAGAAAATGCACTTTATTTCCTTCTGTTTCTGTGCGCCCCTCATAAAATCTTGACAGAAAAAAAACAGCAACAGAGATAATCGCTTCTCCAGCATGGTACTGATGTACTATGTAACATGGAGACGCAAGTCCAATATGCATGTTGTGTATGTCAGTAAAGAAGGAAAAACATGGAGGAATTTCACGCCCTTATACAAAAACATTATTTAAGAAAGGTAAGCGATTTCTTTTTTAAATAATGTCATTGTATAATAGCAATAATCCACAACTGACTGTGGGTATATCACTCAGGCTTCACACTCATGATCAAACTTCACCAACTGTGGGTAAATCCTGATATACCCACACTCAGTCATGGATTATTGCTTAAACATAAATATGAAAATATAAATAATAAATGGCAAAAAAGATTAATTTCTCCACCACAGGACATCCTAGACTAAGAATCTTAGTGTCATTTTATTAATAACTCCTTGCCCTTTCTAATACTGCCTATTATTAATTGCCAAGTCACTTAAAGAAGCCATACCGAAAAACATTCTGGATGCCATAAGCCTGTATGTGTGTGAACTGGAAGTGTACAAAAAAGGCATTACAGGCTTGAGTGAGTTCATCTTATGGACCAGTATTAGAGGTCCATTTGTTGGCAGTCCGATTTTCTGAATTGTGCAGATATTGATGCCTCAAAATGTTCTGCATACCAATGATATTCAGTTCAGACCATGTTTCTGAATACTTCTGTAGTATCATAGCCTTCTTTCTGTTCAGCATGGATGTCCTGTCACTACACTAGCAAGCATGTGGATAATAATGCTTGCATGTGATTCATACTTGCAGTATTGTTTGTTACTTTGAGCCTTTCTGTCTGAGAACCACTAAAAATGGACCTTGCCCAAATAAGCATCTGAGCTATCTGACTGTCTATCAATCTGTGTATCTATCAATCTGTCTTTCTATCAATCTGTGTATCTATCAATCTGTCTGTCTATCTGTCCATCTATCTATCAATCTGTCTGTCTATCTATCCATCTATCTATCAACCTATCTATATCCACCTATCAGTCAGTCACCAAATAAAATTTGTATAAACAGAGTTACCTACTTTTATTTAGGAAAAATGTGAAGACAAAGGTAAGAAATCTATGTCAACTAAATAGCTTATAGACTGGGCAATAATATCTCAAATGTTTCCACCACAATAAAAGTGAATCCTTAGAAAAATAAAGCATGGCATTCAAAATATGAATATTACATCCCTTATTATCCAGTAAATAATGAGAGATTATTTTCACACTTCTGATAAAGGTGTTGGCAGTTTGTAGTTGCAGATGCATTTTAAAACATTTGAAACCACATGAAAGAAACATTTTGTTCATCTAGTTTCTGTTCTTTTTATTTTCCAGGTTCCTTTTCAATGGGGTGGCGAGCTTTCACAATTATTACTCCAAATGTGATAGAGGAAGGAGCTATGAAGGAAGATTCCGGGATGCAGGACACTCCATATAATACGGTCAGATAAACCGCTGTATTTTAATGCCTAGTCAATTGCAAAACAGGCATTTATGTAATTTATTAAGCAAATTAAATCTTTAAATTTCAGGATATTTTGGTGGAGCAGTTAACACTTTGTGTTGACTATCTGTGGAAATCTGAACGGCATGAGCTCATTGCTGATGTTAATAAGCCTATCATAGCTGTGTTTGAGAAGAAACGAGACTTCAGAGTAAGTAGACTTTTAGAAACTTTTTAGAAAGCATATTTCTCTACTGTTAAAAATGTATATCATATTTTAAAAATCCTCTTATCTTTCATTGCTGGTGATGTTAATCATATCTTAGCAATCAAATATTCAGAATAAGCTTACTATAGCAGGGTTTTCTTGTAAACAATTATAACATGCCTAACTTGTGGGGACAGAAACTCTGACTTCCATTATGATCATATTGTCACACTTTGCAAAGCTAAGAAAGTGTTTTTCAGAAGCTGTCAAAAAACCTGCATATCACTGGCTTCTCTTTGGAAACCAAGTTGTTTTTTTATTATTAACTTTAATTCCATTTTGTAAGTACATTTGTATGTTGTATGAGAGTGACTGCGTATTACTATGGAATGTTTTTGCATTTTTAGTGTTGCTCTTTATCTTGGAAGAGTTGAGAACAGAGCATTCAGTGTCTGAAAATTCTTGATGAAATTTACAGTGAAAGTGGTGACTGTATAGGAGCTGAAATTCTGATAGGTGTACTACAGGTGACCTCTCTGGCAGAACCACAGTATCAGATTGTTACAACGGACATCACTAGGCAAACTATTATGAACCTAATTGTAGTACTCAACTACAACAGAAGGATACAGTGACTAATATATAAACAGCAGAAGCAGAGTCTGCCACAGAGAGATAGTAAATGTAAATCCTTACCCACACAAAAGCATTAGAATTCATCTTAATTACAGTCAAGAATGGGGACATGTCCAGCTTAATATAGTACACAATAATTGACACACT
This sequence comes from Protopterus annectens, assembly GCF_019279795.1. Classification (NCBI taxonomy): domain Eukaryota; kingdom Metazoa; phylum Chordata; order Ceratodontiformes; family Protopteridae; genus Protopterus; species Protopterus annectens. The sequence continues at coordinate 443,458,447 of NC_056734.1, read as the reverse complement.
TGGCAAATATCACCTGAAGTACACATTATCCACCTTTCTTGAACCTGCCCAAAAACAGGCCCAACCATTGTCCAAGAAGGCAGACATTCTTTCTGATAAAGCATGCTGTTATGCAGTGCAGGGTCACTTAAAGAAAAGCAATGAGGTTTTGCTTTAATACTGAAAGTACATTGGCTTTGCTTCAAGCCCCTCCCAAAATGTATGTGTTCCTACAGTGCACTGTAAGTGACATTTTTACCAGAATCAGGGTACCATGGGGATTAGACAATGAAGGCATGTGCAATATTTGGCAGTTATCAAGAATGAATGTTGTTATAGCACTCAGAAGCAACACAAAGACATAGAAGCCTTTCTACAGACAGCAAAAGTAGTGGCTGCAAACCCCACGAAGAAGCAGTAAATGAAAGCTGTTATCCCCAAGCCAGCAGAAAAAACAGGGTTTTTTATGGTCAGGAATGCAGACATGATTGGCACAGCATAGTACAGCAATAGCTGATATAACTGGGCAAATAGCATCTCATAGCTCACATACTTAATATTAATGGAATATTTACCAAATGTTTTATAGCCATGCACCATCTACATAAGTATAATTTTTATTATTTTATTTATTTTTATTTATTTACATTTGTTGACCAGGAGTGTCCGACTGGACGTAGGTCCATTTTCAGTGGAGGCCCGGGGAGAAAAACTCCACAGTTAAAATAGTCAGACAATAGTTACATTGGATTTACATAGCAGTTAACAATTTGATCAACATAGTAATTAAAATTACAAACATAGTTACAGATGAACATAGTACATCAGTAGACAACTAGAATTTTTATCATCTGCGAAGTACATAACAGACATTAACAATTGTTACAATAAGAAGTTCCTGCTATATAATAAGTACTAGGCTTATGAGCATCTGAGCTTGCTATAATCAAGGTAGTTAGTGGGGTGGAAAGAAAGATAGTGGGTGGATGGGGTGGGTGACATTAGAGAGGGAGTTGCAAGAGCATAGCCAGCATGTTTTAGGTGTGCTTTTAGTAAAGTTTTGAAGTGGATGCATGAAGGTACAGAGGTAATTGTGGGTGGGAGGGAGTTCCATAATTTGGCTATGATGCAAGAGAATAGTGCTTTGCCAGCAGAGTTATTGGCTTTAGTGACCTGTAAGTGATTTTTGTTGCTGGATCTTAGAGGTCTGGTGGTGCAATAGGGTTGGAGTAGATTCTGGAGGGATGGGACTTTTGGTGGATGGTTTACTAGTTTGTGGGCAAGTGTGAGTTGATACCATTGAAGAAGGTGAGGGAGTTCAAGCCAGCCCAGTTCAGCAAGGGAGAGACAGTGGTGACTACGGTAGGATGCCCCTGTGGCGAATTTGGCGATTTTGTTGTAGCAGGTCTCAAGCTTGTTTAGATCGCATTGCCTTAGGTTGGCATAAATTGGAGAGGCATAAAGTAGGGTGGAGATAAGGTGGGAATTTGCTATTGAAATCTTTGCTGCATTGGTGAGAAGTTGCTTATTTCTGTATAACGCTCCTAGTTTTTTGTGGACTTTTCTTATGGTCATGGATATGTGAATGTCAAATTTTAGTTTCTTGTCTGTTTCAACTCCTAGCAATTTGGTGTGTTCTGTTGGGTGTATAGTGGTGTTGTCTTTTGTTGTGATGTTAAAGTGAGAGTTGTTTTGAGTATGTTTGGTGGGTTGGAAGATGAATAGTTTAGTTTTGTTTGGGTTGAGTATTAATTGGGCATCGGATAACCAAGTTTCAACAGAGGAAAAGGCTTCCTGTGTGACTTTTTGCAGTTTGGGTAGGGACTGGGCTGAGCAGATGATGAGTGTGCCATGTTTGGTGGCAGAGGCTAGATTATTGGTGAAAATAGAGAAGAGTAGGGGTCCACTTGGGAAACCCCTATAGAGACAGATAGTTGGGGAGATATGTCATTCTGCCATACAACGGATTGTTGGAGGTCAGGCAGATAACTCTGAATCATAATCATAATGCAGCACAGGACTGTTGTACACACAACACTGATGTTTATTACATACCCTGTATTGATGCATATAGTTATATGGCCAGCCACTTGCAGGATTCCCTGCCATTATGTTCATATGATTTTCATGTAATCATCTGGTCAACTTCTACCATTCCAAACTGTTGGGAAGTGAGCTGTCCTCCTATGTGCAAACTGGAACATACTGTTGTTGGCAAGTTAGAGAATTGCAACTATAATCATTTTGTGGGCAGTCCTGTGATAGTTCAAAGTCGTAGACACATTCGTAGAATCAGTACAGACTGTCTGCAAGGACCTTAATACAAGTATGGACAGTGTTCAGACTCACAGAAGGGTTCCCAGTTGGAAAGGATGTGCACCGGGCTTCACTTGTGAGCTCACTCCTGTTCATACTGGTGATGGGCTACATTAGTAAATAGGTAAGAGGGGACAGGTGAACAAAGCTGCTGTATGCACATGATGTGACACTAGAAGCAGCCCCTGAACAGGAAATGCAGCAAGTGACAGGGGACTGGAATAGAAAAATAAAGGCACATGCGATAAAACTGAGTGCAGGTAATGCAGTAGTCATGGTAGTAAAATCAAGATAGAATAGAAAATGGTGGAACAGGTTAACAGCTTCAGGTACCTAGGAGGTTTGATTGAAGAAAAGGGAAGTCTAACTTAGGAAGTCATAGCTATAATCACAGATGCTATGAGCAATTGGTGCAGTTGTAAGGGTACTGTGTCACAAAGGAATGTCAAAGAAACTGAAAAATAAGGTGTGCAAAACAGTGGTGTGACCAGTGGTTCTGTGAGCAGTAAAGACAAACTAACTGAGGAAACTTGAGGCGATGGAGACATAGTGCTTGAAATGGGTAATAAACTGCACATTATTAAACACACAAAAAAAGATGAGGACATTGTAACAGAAACCAGAAATCCTTATTTGCAGAAATGATCAAGAAGAACACATTATGGTAGTTCAGTCACGTGCAGAAAAGCAGAAGATTTTGTAAAGTAAATCTGGGAGAGACAGAAAGAGGGTAAGAGGGGACAAGGACATCCAAGCAACAAGAAAGGTAGTGACAGTTGACATAACATTCCAGCCCCATAAAAAAAAAACAGGAAAAAGGAGGATTACTGCCACCGCTGCTGCTGAGCTCTAATCATGTTACTGAACCTCCACCTTCTGAGATTGTCAGATTGTGACTATCCCACTGACCATCAAAACTTTATTTCCATCCTGTCTGTAGGATTCACAGAATGGAAACATATCTACTTTAAATTCCTTGCTAAAAATATCAGGACTGTTGATACATCTTTGACGTCTGCTTTAGCGCTTCTTATTATATTTTTACCTCAGTCCAGTTACCTTTTACAGCTTTAGTCAGCCCAGAGCCTTGACCCTACTGCCTTATACATTAGCTACTCAGTCAATACTACTTTCCACTACAGATAAAAAGAAGCAGCAAATTGGTAAACAACAGCTGTACATCAGAAGTTAAATCTGAAAATGCCTCTGATGACAGGCACAGGGGATGCTATGGGATTTCAGAAATATGCAGTATTATGTATTACTTGCCTTACTGCTCAGAATTAATGATGTCATCACAAAACCAGCATTGGGTGTTTGAAAAAAAAATATTCCCAACACAGGCCTCTGACCGTTATTTTAGGTTTCAACATAAAGGTATTAGTAGTGTGATGAAAGAATACTCCATAGATATAACTAGTTTTACATGTCATACCCATCCCCAATGATGCAGTTTTATTTGGCTGTTGTACATGTAACTGTCAGTAATACATCTATTTGTGGGCAGGATTATTTGTGACTTGTTTTAATTCACACAACAGCACTGCTAGTCCATTGTCTCTGTAAGTAACTTAAAACAGGAAATACTATGCCAGTAAACATAAACCATATCACCCTGCAAAACTCCAAACTTTCTAATTCCAGGACTGTCTTGCACATATATCAACAACCAAAACTTCACATAACTCTCCCAAATAGAATAATAATTAGTATTAAACAGTTTAAAAATCATAAGCTGTACAAAAGGATATGTTTGTTTTGCTCTTGCAGACAGTATTTAGGACACCATTCACCACTTCACTGGCAGGATAAAGACATTTCTGAAAAAGTGACAAAGAAAGCATCAACACCAGTCCTGGTTGTCTGTCTGTGTGTACTCAGCATTGAATTGAGGATCATCAGCTGGCTTGCCCACACATGCTGACATGAGACATCCATGCGGCTCATGGGTCAGCAAGAAGCCAGTTGTGATCAAACGAGTGCAAAATATTGAACTCTGCAAAACATTGAACTGTTTAGTACACTGTAGCCTTACTAGCTACTGACAGTACAATGAGATAATTTGTATGCTGGACAAGGAGTATTTGATTGTGCTGAATGCAACAGATGTTTCATTGTGGTCATGACAAATCAATCTGATAAGGGTTTTATTTACACAGAAATTTTTTTTCCAAAAAAAATTCAGTGAGACAGTCGTATATTTTGCAATCCATTTGTGAACATCAACATAATTGGATGCTACTTCCCACATGGCCAAAACATCCCCCCACTAGAAAACCTCCTCAGTTGGTCTACCCACCATCTCCCCAAGAAACTATCATTTTAGGTGATTTCAATATTCACTGGCAATCCTGTTCTGGCAACCATCCAACCCATCATGTAAACCTTCATGGCTTCACCCAACTAGTCCAGTCACCAACCAGGATAAATAAAACCTCCAGCAAGCACACTACCCTGGATTGGATACTAGTCAGTAAGGGCCCCCAGTCATATATAACAGGCTGCTTATTAGATAGCCTCAGTGATCACTCCCCAACATTCCTACTCAAAAAATACCTATACCAAGCTAAACCTGTCATCTACCATCAAATACGTAAAAAACTAAACTTTAACCCACTCACATTCATCTCATCCCTCAAAGAATGTAACTGGCATCCTCTAAAGTACCTCAGTCTTGATGACGCAGTTGAATTTTTTAATACTACCTTCCTGAGCATCCTTAATTACCATGCCCCCATAAGACTTTCCAGAACCAAAGCACAACCCTCCCCATGGCTACAGAAAACCACTAAGTCAGAAATGAAAAACAGGGATAAAGCCTGGGAGCACTGGGGCATAACCAAGACCCCCTCAACTAGACAGAAATTCCTAGAACTATGCAATAGAGTCAAAAAGCTAATAAAACAGGACAAATTCCAATACTACCAGTCTGCCCTAGACTCCTCCCAACACAGCCCCAAACAATTCTGGTCCTCCATAAACTCCATCCTCCACCCAGGTAAAGTCAGTGCCACTCTTCCTAACATCCCTCACTCCTCAGAAAATATTGCAACCTCATTCAACACACACTTCACACAAACCATACTATCACTAGCTAAACAACACAACCCCCCTCCCCTCCAACCCACACCTTCAACTAGTAATCTCCCCACTGCCTTCTCTTTTTCTCCTGTACCTACCTCCAGCATAAAAAAACTCTTAACTAAACTTAAGCCCACCAAATTAGCAGCAGACAACCTCCCAAGTGAATACCTACAAATCGCAGCTGATGCTCTGGCCTACCCAGTATCCATCTTGATTAACTGATCTCTGTCAGAAAGTTACATTCCCACACTGTGGAATGTGTCACATATAATTCCCCTCCACAAAGCCGGACCCTCCACAGAACTAACCAGTTACCACCCAATAGCTATTCTCTCTCCACTCTCCAAAATATTAGAGAGATGCATACACTCTCAGGTCTCAGACTACCTACTTACTTACAACCTCCTTACAATACTCAGCATGGTTTCCGACCAAACTATAGCACCACCACTGCCTTACTCTCCTTTACTAACACTATCCTTCAGCATAAAAACAATGGCTATCTCTCCTCTGCTACTTTCCTAGACCTATCTAAAGCATTTGACATGGTCCCACACAAACAACTTATCTCTGTCCTCAATAACCTAGCCTTCTCTCAATCAGTCACCAACTAGTTTCAGAGTTACCTGTCTGACCGCCAACAATCTGTTGTATGGCAGAATGACATATCTCCCCAACTACCTGTCTCCATAGGGGTTCCCCAAGGATCCATCCTTGGACCCCTACTCTTCTCTGTTTTCACCAATAATCTAGCCTCTGCCACCAAACATGGCACACTCATACAATACGCAGATGACTCAACCATTATCTGCTCAGCCCTGTCCCTACCCAAACTGCAAAAAGTCACATAGGAAGCCTTTTCCTCTGTTGAAACTTGGTTATCTGATGCCCAATTAATACTCAACCCTAACAAAACTAAACTACTCATCTTCCAAACCACCAAACATTCTCAAAAGAACTCTCACTTTAACATCACAGCAAAAGATAACACCACTATATACCCAACTGAACACAACAAATTGCTAGGAGTGGAAATAGACAATAAACTAAAATTTGACATTCACATATCCATGACCATAAAAAAGTCCACAAAAAACTAAGAGCGTTATACAGAAATAAGCAACTTCTCACCAAAGCAGCAAAAATTTCAGTAGCAAATTCCCACCCTACTTTATGTCTCTCCAATATATACCAACCTAAGGCAATATGATCTAAACAAGCTAGAGACCTGCTACAATAGAATTGCCAAATTCCCCACAGGGGCATCCTACCGTAGTCACCACTGTCTCTCACTTGCGGAACTGGGCTGGCTTGAACTCCCTCACCTCCTTCAATGGTATCAACTCTCACTCGCCCACAAACTAGTAAACCCTCCACTAAATGTCCCATCCCTCCAGAATCTACTCCAACCCTATCGCACCACCAGACCACTAAGATCCAGTAACAAAAATCACTTGCAGATCACTAAAGCCAATAACTCTGCTGGTGAAGCACTATTCTCTTGCACCATAGCCAAATTATGGAAATCCCTCCCACCCACAATTACCTCCATACCATCATGCACCCACTTCAAAACTTTACTAAAAGCGCACCTAAAAACATGCTGGCTATGCCCTTGCAACTCCCACTCTAATATCACCCACCCCATCCAACCACTACCTTTCTTTCCACTCCACTAACTACCTTGATTATAGCAAGCTCAGATGCTCATAAGCCTAGTACTTATTATACAGCAGGAACTTCTTATTGTAACATTTTTTAATGTCTGTTATGTACTTCACAGATAAAGATTCTTGTTGTCTACTGATATACCGTGTTCTTCATCTGAAAATATGTTGTAAGTAATTGCTATGTTAAATTGTTAATCGCTATGTAATCCAATGTAACTACTGTCTGTTTATTTTAACTGTGGAGCTTTTCTCCCCAGGCCTCCGCTGAAAATGGACCTATGTCCAGTCGGACACTCCCGGTCAACAAATGTAAATAAATAAAATAAATAAATGCACTATGATGGGATATTGCAACTCAAGAGTTTGTATAAAAAAGCACTATATTAAAGAGAAACTGTTTAAATTATTACTGCCATATCTATAGTGGCCACAGGCGTAGCTCAGATGAGCAATTTGCATTACTGGCATTGTGGATACTGGTCTGAGTATATAAAATGGGTGTTCTGTATTACTGTGTTAAAGCTATATGATCATATCCTAGCCCTGAGTTTCTTTTGCTCGAGCAAGGTGGGTGGGTCTAAATCACTGTTTGGCAGAGTATACATTTTTGATAACAGTGGTGGAATATTTAAAACTATTGTCGTGAAGTACATTTTGCTAATAGCTATTTTCTTTATATTGTCAAGTACCAGGATTGGTAAGGTAGCCTAATCTAGCCATTAAGGCAATGTGCATCGTAACCATTATGGCAGTTTATACACTTGTGTGTATGGAGAGCAGGTGTGACAACAACAGTTAAGAAGACTATTATTGACATACAGTTAGGAACTGATAATAACATGCATACTTCTAACGTAAATAAATGTTGATAGATTTTCATTTGATTGTCCTTGTCCTAGGCGAAACTTCAAGAGAAAAGAGGTTTTACTGACCCCTCTTATGACTCCTAACCTCACAAAAGTATTTAAGTCCTTGACACCATCTATCTGAATAACCATGATGGTAGTAGGTGTCAACTGTCCCACAGAAATTCAATGAAGCAACCCAACTAGCCCACCGATTGGTTGTGGTAAATGTTTATGCAATGCACAAGATTATACATTATTCATATAACCCTACTGAGCCCTGTTTTCTGATTGATTGCCTGTTTAATGAGGGGAGAGAACTTGAGACTGAAACACTGGCATGTTTCCTAATGTGAAATGGCTTAACCTGACACAGGTGTCAGTGTAAATCACATTCTGTAAAACATCTGTAGCACATGTGATTAGGCAGTTTCAATGATTATGAACAAATAAGGCAAAAAAAGATTACCATTATATATTGTTGGTGAAAGAGTATATAGAATATATGCAGCAATTGCAGAAGAATGAGACACATGCTCTGCAGTCAAAAGAAATGGAAAGATGCTTTGAACCCAGAAATATTGTTCATTGATTGCAAGTTCAGAAATGTAACACAGGAAACTCAAGAGTTAATAGGCACATATTATATGAGAATAACATGTCTAGTACCCTAATGATTAGGAATTATTTCAGAGTTGACCTTCTACTAATGAGTTATACTCTGGAAAAAATTCAAGCCCCCCAAACAAATTAACGCCACTTCCTGTCTAGAAATGTTTATAGAAACTTGTACCATAGTAAACAACTAAGTGAGGCAGTGATGCCCAACAGAAATAAGCACAGAATCACCTTAAAGAAAAAAACACGTTGGTGGAACCCCAGTATAAACCATCTGTATAACAAAAGGAAAAAAGCATGACCAAATCCAGGAAGGGCAATTCCCAACAGGGCAACAATCCCCTTATCAAAATAAATAAGCACCTCAAGAGTCTTATTAAGCCCACTAAAGCAACATTTCAGGTGAAGATAGCCTTGTAGGTAAAAGATGACCATAAAGCCTTCTTCAGCTATGTCCACACCCTCAAATAATGCCCACCATTGTGCCAAACTAATTACAAATGGAACCACTTAAACGTAACCAGAGCACTTAGTAAATCTACTGGCTAACTAATTTAGTTCCAACTTCACTCTGCTTTCTCTCCCCCATCACCACCCCCAAGAGAAACCCATTGACCATAATGTCCCTGGTTATCACAAATGAATAGGTCCTCAGTCCACTTTCCAAGGCAACAAATACTGCATCAGTGGACCCTGATAATATTCCAGGATGCATCCTACATAGCACGAACCATAACCTATTCAGTCTTCTAGAATCACTGATTAACCTTAGTCTCCAAACTAGCTTCATGCCCAGTGAATGGACAACTGCAACACTTATTGCTCTGCACAAGGGTGGGCCATCTACAAACCCATGTATCTACTGATCCATAAGTGTGACTAATCTCCTTTAAAAGACCATGGAAAGAATCATCATGGATACTATAAATAAAGACATAGTAAATCTTCTGACAATTTACCCAACATGGTTTAGATTTGTCAAAGGCAGAACATCTGCCCTCAACATGGCAGAATTTTTTGTGAGAATTGACAAAACCTTGACTGAGTGCTTATCTGGACCTGGACAAACCATTCAACACTATTCCCCCTTTGGGCATTGTAAACAAACTCATGAAACTAGGAGTATAAACCCCTTTGTTACCCATTACATAGACAACAAACTCACGAATAGGGAACAAGTAGTCAACATAAAGAATACTAACTTTACAAAAAGACCAATCACCAGTGGAGTTCCTCAGGGCTCAGTGCTGAGGCTGGTCCTTTTTGATATGTACTTTTCAAAATTCAAAGCTAACTTTAAAGGCTTCTGGTTGACCAAGTTTGTGGATGACAGAAAAATTAATGCAGTCGTTGAATCCCTCAAGGTTACAAATAACCTCCAAGAAGGCTTGTCTTAAACCAATAATTGGTGCAAGTACCGGCTTTCAAACATTGACTGAAACCTTGTCCACCCTCATAGTGCCTTTTTAGGTATTACCAACCTGGTAAACCTTCCAACATAGCAACATAGCAAAACCAACCCAAGAAAATCTAAAGGTGTCACTGCTCAGTGCCAGGAGTATAACAAGAAAATCCTCTCCCTGCATGCTCACCTTATTTTGTAGAATGTAGATGTTTGTGCAGTAAATGAGACATGGTTTAAAGCCACAGAGAGCATACCCTCTGTGCAGGGCTATATTGCATTCCCCACATTTAGACAAGCTACTGCATAGGAATAGACAAAAGGTTGAGGTGTATCAATTTACATCAAAAGCAAACATGCTTCAAGGCTGGTTAAACAATATGACAGGTTTGATCTTCTCTATGTCCATATTATCAAAGTCAAAGTGCCATGCTATATCTTTACAAACAATAGGTGCCCCCCTCTATGACCCAGGAAACCCATAACACATACTTAAACACACTGGAGACACTACCCATTCATCAGAACACCACATTCATAGACAACTTTAACTGCTCCACTATAAAGTGGGAATCATACATGTCCTCAGACATGCAGATCCAGAGATTCCTGGAGTAGTAAACACAACACCCTAAACCAGCTAGTCTATATGCCCACTAGGGGTGCTAACATCCGTGACATAGTCCTCACAAACATGAGATAACATTGCACCTCCTCCCAGGATAATGTCCTCGCTAGTCAGATCAGGCCATAAGGCTATCTAATAAAATCCAGGACCCCAGCTTACCCTAGGACATTTAAGTATGATTCTAAGGAAAACTTCTTACTATTAAGTGACATCCTAGCAAAATTTCAAACCTTCTCCACCAAACCTGATGAACACTCCTGCCTGTATTGAATTGTTCATGAAAACCCTATAAAATCATGATAATGGCTTCCTAGAGACACTGTATCTTGGTGGAATAATCACAGGGCAAACTCAATAAACAAGCAACCCTGGTAAAATCCCAACACCAGTTGGTTGTATAACAAAAGGAATAAAATTATGGCAAAATTTATGAAGTTCAGTGGCCAGCTAGATAGAAACTCCCTTATCATTCTAAACAAGCATCTTATGGCTAATCAAGTGTACTAAAGACAAATTTGAGGTAAAAATAGTTTCCCATGCCAAGGACAATCACAAGGAATACTTCACCTATGTCCGCAACAACAGTGCGATAATCTGATTGTAAATGGAGTCACCTATACTGAGCCAGAAGATACAGCAAATCTACTGGTTGACATATTTAGCTCCAATTTTAACCCCTCCCCCCATACCCCTCAAGAAATACTTTCAACCATAACTTCCCCACCTGTCACTAGACAACAGATCCTCAATGCATTCTCCAAGGCCATGAATACTGAATTGATTGGCCCAGTTAATATTCCAGGATGCCTCCTGAATAGCATAAAAAGTGATCTATCGAGACCACTAGAATTGCTATTTATTTACTGACTTGTTCACACAGGAAAGTCTGACTGGGTCATTTGTACCCATTTTCAGTGGTGGACCAGGGGAAAAGCTACAGTATCAAAGTTTACACAAGACAATGCATTAATGAGAGTATTTAGTAATTCACAACATTAATTGTACAAGAAATTACAGTTTACATTATAATAGAGTTTGCATTTATAATACACAAATGGAGAAAGGAATAAGTTACATTATAGCATGGAGGATTTACATTGTAACAATGTGATTTGCATATAGTTTACATTGGATAGTAGGTATGCGTTAGTGACATGGTATAGAAATGGCATTAATTAATGGGGTAGAAAGGACTAAATGGGTGAGACAGCTGAGAGTAGAGAAAAGATGAGTATAAGGCAGAAAAAAATGAAAGACTAGGGAATGTGGAGAAAGCAGGGCATAAGTAACTAGAGAATGTAGACAAAGATGGTAGTAGTGATAGGATAAGATATGTTAGTTAGTACTTTTATTCAGGTTTTAAACGGGCATATCCAGGATTTAGTAAGAAATTAGTTTAGTGTTTGCTTAAAAGCCAAAATGTTCGGGTTGGATCTAATGTTTAAAGGTTAGAGTTTGCATGGACTTCATACTTTGGCCACTGAGTGGGAGTAGAGACTTTGACCTGCTGATTTATTGGCTTTGTAGACTGAGAATATTTGCTTATCTTCTGACCGTAGGGGCCTTTTGGATATATAGTGGTGGAGTATAGAACTGAGGGCTGGGCAGGCTTTTGGTTTATGTATTATTTTATGTGCAGTTATAAGATGTAAATAGCTACGGTGATGTCAGAGGTCTAGCCAGTTGACTGACTGAAGTGCAGAATAGTGATGGGTGTAATAAGCTGCACTGCTTATGAATTTGGCAATTTTATTGTAGCATAATTCGAGTTTTGATTTTAGTGAGATATTGATATTTGAGAGACTAGGAGCTCCACATAAGAGTGAGGGTAACATACAGATGACAGCTAGGGTAATTTTGGTGGATGTGTGTAAGAAATGTTTATGCCTGTAGAGCACCCCTAACTTCTAATGTTTTTTTTTTTGTGTGTTGTTTTGAATATGGAGGTTGAATATGGAGGTGAAATATAGTGTTGTTATCTATTGTTACACATAAGAGTTTGGTTTGGGGAACTACTTCAGCTTTAACATTATTCTGAGAAAGGATCTTAAATTTATATTTTGAAGAGTAAGCATTTTAGGGATATAAAGGAGAAGTTTACTTGTTTGGGGGGGGGGGGGTTGAGTAATAATTGAAAATTGCTAAGTTGAGATTTGATAGATAAAAAGGATTCCTGAGTTATATGTGGAAGGTGTTAGAGACAGTTAGAGCAGACCAGATTATAGTAGAGTCATCTGCATACTGAATATGGGAGCCATGTCAGGATGAATTATGAAGATCATTGATGAAAGTATTAAAAGCAGGGGACCCAGAAAGGAGCTTTGGGGTACACCAGTATTATTAGGTAGGTAGGGTGAGAGAGAGTGTTGTCATGTTACAGACTGCTGTCAGGCGGATAGGTAGCTGGAAAACCATTGAATAGAGGAGGAGGAGGAAGAAAGGCCTATGCCAGAAACCCTATTTAGAAGTTTAGAGTGGGAAAGAGTATCAAATGCCTTTGATACATCTAGAAATAGTGCTGAGATGAGTTTGCCAGAGTTTGTTATATTATTGATGGTCTCTGTGAAGGAAAGTAAGGCAGTTGTATTATGAGGAGGCCAAAAATCATGTTGAGTTGGTGTGAGATATTGGTTTTGTATAAGATATGTAAGTAATAGCTTAGGGACACATTTTTCTAATTTTGTATGAAGATGGGAGAGGATAGCAATAGGGCGGTAAACAGATACCTCATTGGAGTTACCTCCTTTATGAAGAGGAATGATAAAATACTTTTTCCATGGTATTGGGACTTAGGATTCTGTGATGGATCTGTTGATGAGTATGCTGACAGGATATTCTGTGGATTGTGCAGCACGCTTAAGTATTTCTGAGGAAATATTGTTGGGACATAGGATTCTGTGATGGATCTGTTGTTGAGTATGCTGACAGGATATTCTGTGGATTGTGCAGCACGCTTAAGTATTTCTGAGGAAATATTGTTGGGACATAGGATTCTGTGATGGATCTGTTGTTGAGTATGCTGACAGGATATTCTGTGGATTGGGCAGCACGCTTTAGTTATTCTGAGGTTTGGATTGTTGCCTGAGGCAGTGCAAGGTTTCAGTTTTTGTAGAATGTTTTTATGAGGATGATGGGCTCAACTTGAAGTATGAAGGTTGGGCAGTATGTGGCTAGAGCTTGGCTATACTTATTTATAGAAGAAGATGAATTTGTTAGATTATTTGGTGGGGTTAAGAGGAAAGATGGTGATGGGTAACCATTAATTAGGTTGGCTGTACTTTCAATAAAATAAGTATGAAATGTAGTAATAACACACGAATGGTAAGAGCAAAACACAGTAGATGTCCCAAAATATCATCAAAAAGCATCCTCGATATTTCAGTAGTCCCAATGCAACAATTCACCCAAGAAGGTGCTCAAATAATATAGCGACTAATTCAGTATAAGGATAAATATTTTAATAAAAAAGAGAACAGAGAACAGGTAAGCGCTTTCACCATACGGCTTCCTCAGACCTATAAGCCCATCTAGATCAGTCAGTTTAAATACAAAAACAGGCGGGAAAACAAATTCGGCTTAAAGTGAAAGTGTTATACATAAACATTAAAAACAATCATATAAATTAAAATTGTATAAAAGATATATGGCAATAATCCCCTAAACACGTATGGAACACTACAAAAACATCCTATTCCAACAATTTGGAGAGACATAAGATATATAAAACATATATGTACAAGATATACATGGCAGCAGCAATGGAGAGTGTGTATTTAATGGAAAAAAGTCCATTAAAACATTACGTGTAACCATCCTCTTAAATAAACCATCCAACCTTTCCTTAAATTGAGGAAGGTGAGGGCCTGAATGATAAATTTATATATAAATGTATATATACATAGTTCCTTTTTTATTATATTATATTAATCTTCTATGCATATTTATATATATTTTTTTTTTTCATATATTTTGACATATGTTATTTAATTACATGTGTTAGTTAGTTTTTATAGTTTTATTTTTCCATGGTATGGTTTATTTAGGAGGATGGTTACACGTAATGTTATTACTTGATTTGTAGTTTGGCTTTCTTGGTAAGAGCATTTACTCCGAGCAGGCGTGCTTTTGATTCTGTTCAAGTATGAAATGTAGTTGCATTGAAGTGGAGATTTGTCAGCACAAGGTGTGGGAACTTTTTTTGATCCTGGATTATGTAATGAATATTTGGGGGTTATTTTTATGATTATTTTGTGGGTGAATCTAGATTTTTTTTGTCTTTAAGTACTTTTTTTACTTGATTATGGAGATGCCTGAAGATTTGTTGCTGATGATTAGTTTTGTTCTTTAACCAATTTTTCTATACTTTATGATCACAAATTAGTTGTTTACTTTGTTTTGATAGCCGTGGAGCAAGGTTAAATTTGATTCTTTCTTCTTTGAACGCAAGCTATACTATTGAGGGTATCTTGAAATATTGTATTAAAATAGTTCACAGCATCATCTAGTGGCATAGTTTTTAGGGTAGGCAAATGCATACATTTTAGTATATTAGTGAATGAGTTTTGGTTAAAATTGGATAGGTTATAGGTTATTTTATATTCATGTTCTTTAGATATATGAGAAATCATTCTAATTTTATAGCCTGGAAGATGGTCACGTAGCATATTGGGAAGAGTACCTGATTGCTTATGTTTAGTAGGATCTTTTAATAGAATCCAATCAAGGATGGAGCCATGGTTGGAGTTTTTGTCGTGTCTATTTGGTGTTGAGATTAGTTGAGAGAATTTAGAGATTTATGTTGATTGTTGGAAAGCTAGTTGTTAGATTTTGCCAGTTAATGTTAACATCACCTAAGATAATAGTTTTCATAAGAAATTGCATCTGATAGCTTAAAAACGAACAGAATGAGGCTCGCCACAGCACGAAGTATACCAGGAAAACAATTTAATGAACTGCAGTAACCAAAGTTTTGCAACGCTTCATCAGACTTTTACAACTGCTAACAACTTACTTCTCATTTAAATAAAAACAAGATGCACCTTCTACTCAATCAATCACATCATCATAAAACCATTTCCATTATAAAAGCAACAGTCACATAGTAACAGCATCATAATATATACTGTTATTCCAATATATAAAAAATATAAAAAAAAATAAATATATATATATATATATATAAAGAATATATGCATATAACATAAAAACATAAAAAACAGATATAACAATATATCAAAAACATATAAATATATATATATATATATATATATATATATATATATATATATATGTGTGTGTGTGTGTGTAAATTATGTGAAATATAACATAGAATGCACCTATATACACATATAAACATACCAAATAGTATATATAGAAAGTTTATTTCACACATTTACGTATATACAAAATACTATAATCCTAGTGAACATAGGGGCGTGCTCCTAAAAATGGTTTTAAAATTACTCTTTCATTTAAACCATGTCCCATATAACTCTGTAATCTAATTATCCATCTATTTTCACGTTCCTCAGTATAATTCTTTATATCTCCCAGTCTATTTGTTACACCAATTAATTCTAAAACATTAAATTTAAATTTATGTGCCATACCTTTGTCTAAAACATGTCAAGCTAAGGCATTATCTTCCTTATTTATTGCATAAACATGCTCTCTAACCCATTCCCTAAGACTCCTGTTCGTTTTTTCTACATAAAAACATGAGCATGTCTGGCAGACAGCTATATATAGTAAGTTCCTTGACTTACAGTCAGCATAGAAATTAAACTTATACCTATAATTTGTATCTGTATGCAGGAAATAATCATTCCCTGCCATATACAAACAATGATTGCATCCTCTGCAAGGTAGCGTACCCTGTCTGTCTGATTTAATCAGTGTAACACAAAATGCAACAAAACACCACCGAAGCTAAGGTTAGGTGTCACGAAAGTATCCTGAGTTAGCAGGCTTCCAGAATGAAGCACTGAAGCTGGACAAAGCTTCGTTGACTGAAATAATAATACGCTGGTGCAAGAAAATTGCAGATAAAAGCCGTTAGTTTTAATAAATCCAACCAGGAAGGTAAAAAAACAAAACCAGTAGTGTAAAACGCTCCCAAATGCGTTTTTCGTTCAAGACACTGCTTGAACTTCCTCAGACTTACAACAGCATTGTTAAAACCAAGTATCACTTAAATACTCTAATTAATTACATTGAATAATGAATTAGCTAATTGGTTAAAAACAGTTTTGCAAAACAAAACTGAAAATAAAACTAAGAATAACGATCACATGCTCTAAAACAGTAAATGGTGAATAAATAATGATCATGAATAATAAACAACTACTCAACAGACCTAACATACTATAAAATAATGAATTGACAGTTGAATTTCTCACACGTATAAGAAAAATGTGATGAATGATGAATAAGCAATATGTACAATATAAAAAAGTATATAACTTATCTACTAATGAAATATTGCACTGAGTATACAGAACCTGTTGTTGTCCACAATAATGGAAATAAAAATAACAGTAAGAATAAAATTAAAATTAATAATAATGACAACAGTAATTTTGTCCTATGTATGACTAGAATGATGTTATCAAGTAAATAACATGGGAGATATGGGGAACACAAGCATGATGAAAATAAAAATGAGAATAAAAATGAAAATAAAAATGAAAAATAAAAAATAAAAAATAAAAATAAAAATAAAAGTGAAAATAAAAGGATAACAGTAGTAGTTTTGTCATGTATGTGACTAGAATGATTTTATCAAATAAATGACATGGGAGATGTGGAGGGCACAACCATAAATAACTGTCATGCAATTACACATGTTATATGTGTTTTATATATTTTGTATATACAATATGTGTATAAATCATTCATAATATCAAAAAGTAAAATAAGGTAATAATACATATAAATATACCTTACACACAAAATAAAAATAAATTAAATGAGAATATGCACACCATATGTATAGTGTTGCATGTCAAGTTAGAATAAAAATTAGGTGTTATGAATTAAATTAAAAAATATATGTATATACACACTATGTCTCAACGTCACTGAGTATATGCAGTGTGCATCATAATCCCTACAAAGTTCTTCTCCACTACTTCAATTGAAATGTAATGGAGTGTATTAGTGGAATTAATAATAAATAATCAAATCAGGAACCTTAAATAAACAATAATCAAGTCAGGGACTCAAAACAAAAAATCCGGACTAGAAGAGCCATATTACTATGTACATTAACTAAGTGTTGCTTATGCAAGGGAACCTAGACTATCTTAATAGACAGTTCAATTTAAGGATACACATAATCGAATAATATTCGTTGAGGCCAGGTGCTTTATGTGCTGCCAAACGTAACTGCCAACATAATTCCTTCTTCTCTAACTGTAATTTCAAAACACTGTCATTAACATAGTTAGTTTGGTCGGACATAATTTGGTCAATCACCATGAAATCAAATGTGTGACCTACAAACATGCTGCTGTGTATTGCAAGAGCATTATCATCTTTTTTGTGGTTAATAGCATAGCCATGTTCGTATAGTCTTTCCCTCAACCGCCTATCGGTCTTCCCTATATAGAATGCGGGGCAGAGCTTGCACTGCGCCAAATAGACCACACGTTTGCTGTTACAATTGTAACGTTTCCAAACCCTGAAGGTGTTATTTCTAATAGTAAATGAATCAGAGGTATTGATGTTTGTGCATTGCCTACATGCCCCACATTTTTGAGTACCCCCCTTGTTCAATTTATGATCTATGTTCTTTCTCTCTAGAAGGTCCTTCATGTTACAACCCCTCTTGAAAGTGATTTTAGGTCCGAGGCCTAAAAGTGTAGATAAATCTTTCTCTAAAGATAGGCAAAACCAGTATTTCCTCACCACTTTGGAAATCTCGTTGGCTTCTGGGCAAAAAGTGAAAACAAACGAATTGGTGTAGTTAACTTGTCTGTTAGGTGGCCTACCTCCTAGGATGTCAACATAATTGGTTGTATTGGGACTTGAAATGCAAGAAGTGTCAATCTCATAGTTCTCGATCCTACCTCGAATACCCAGTATAGCTTCATACACCCTGTTTTTTCTTTTTGAGATGACCTCACCAAAAATGTTATCCAGAAATGTACTAGGGTACCCTCGGTGTCGGAACATCTGGTATAAATTCCCACATTCTTTTGTGAAGTCCTCTTCAAGTGTTGTCATCCTAGCTAACCTCACCAGTTGACCCTTGACCACAGATTTCTTTTGGTGGTGGGGGTGAGAGCTTGAGAAATGTAAGTATGTATTTGAAAATGTACTTTTCCTGTGTATTTGTGAGATGTATTGATCCTGATTTTTACTGAGGATGATGTCCAAGAAGCAGATATCACTTGTTTGGAAGTTCATAGTGAACTTCAAGAAGTTCGTTGTAGAGTTCAAAAATCCTACCAGGTCTCTTGCATCTGCCTCGTCTCCCTTCAGTAAAATAAAGATGTCATCCAAATATAAACTTGTACAAGTAAATTTTTGATTTCCAAGTACTATTAAATACATATGATGATTCCCAGTGGGCCATGACTAAATTTGCAAAACTTGCACCCACTGGGGACCCCATAGCTCGCCTATTTTTTGTAAAAACAGCTTGTCTTCAAAGGAGACAAAGTTGTTTTTTAAGATGATGTCCAAAAGTTGTTCAACTAAATTACATTGATCACTAGAGGCCCCCTTTGATCCTATAAACTCAACAACCCACTCTATTCCCACATCTTGTGGGATACTAGAGTAGAGGTCACATACATCCACTGTTAAAAAGTTGTGTGACCAATCAAATGTTGTTTCTCGTATACATTCTAAGAACGACCAAGAGTCCTTTAAGATTTGGTTCTCACTTTCAACATATTTTTTAAGGATTTGGTCAGTCAATTTAGCAGCTGGGTATGTGATAGATTGGCGAGCATCAACTAGCATACGAAAGGGGGGATTTTCAAGGTTTTTATGGAGCTTCGGAATACCGAAAACTTTTGGGATTCTAGGGGCCAACATTGTCAAGTATTGGTTTTGTTCTCCCGTAGTTAATCCATCAATGAAGAGGTCATTTATATGTGACCTAATGCGTTGACATGCTTGATTATACTGATTCTTACTAACCTCTTCATAGGTGTCCTTTTCCAGTAGTGATAACATGATGTTAGCATAGTCAATATTGTGTACTATTGCTAACCCTCCCCCCTTGTCCGGTTTCATAACTCTTACCGGTAATTTCCTGAACATGGACAGTAATTCATGTTCGTCTTTAGAAATATTAGACTGGTAATTACTGTGTGCTCTGGAAGTTATTTTTCTGAATTCTAACTCACAAAGATGTTCAAATAAATGTAGTGAGTTATTCAGGGGTGGGTTAAAACTGCTCGGAACACGTAGTGGGTCAGCTAGAAAATTTGGGTCAGAGTTGCCAAAAATCATGTTAAGGTTTAACTTCCTGATAAACATTTTAAAGTCTATTAGTAAGTTTACAATATTACAGGACTGTGATGGTACGAAGGTTAAACCTTTAGCAAACAATTCTACCAAAATGTTATCAACATGACATTCAGTGTAATTATAAATTTTAAAGTCTGCATCCCCATTAGTCACAACTTCAATTAGGTTTAATCCCACTGTTGATTGTTGCTCCGAGTATTGTAACGTCTCTTCGGAGGAACTGGTCGTTTCGGTTTCCAGGTCGCCCCCCTCCCCCCCCTGTAGTTTTTTTGCTGTTGTTGCTGGCCATCAATAACCCAGTCGTCGTCTTCAAAGACTTCTGGCATGATATCAGGATCAGTGGGGCCTCCTGCTCCCATAGTGTATTCTTCAACACCAACATGTTCGTCTATATTGTGTCCTTGTCTGTTGTTACTTTGTTTCCTATGGTACCCTGTGGGTTGAGTTCTCCTTTTTGCATTAGTAAGGTTGTTCTGCCTTAGTCGGGTGTTTGTACTAGCAGGCTTGGGAAATGCTGTACCCTCTTCGTAAGCCTTTAGGTCCCTGTTAAGCTTTTTTATCTTTGTTGCCTTTAATTTGGTCATCTGCTGTGCGATACTAGTTAGAGTTCGGCTGAACTCGAACTCGTATCTGTGAAAATCTAAGTCCCCTTTAATCTCCCTTTCAAGTGTTGTAACATCAGTGCCAAGACTGTCAAGTTCGATTTGATAATGTTTAACCATGCATTTAAGTAAAGCTAAACCATGGTTATTAAACAAGCATGTAAGCTCGTTGTAAAAATCTGATCCGAATTCTAAACCATTCGGATATACAAACAGTCTTAGGCCCTTAGGAACAATCTTTTCTTTGATACACTTGTTTAAATAGTTAAGTTCAAGTTGTTTCTTCTTAATCTGGAATAATTTACTGTCGAAAGTTTTTAATTTCTCAATAAGAGTATTGTCACTTACTGTAGTGTTGTTGTCCTGACCATAGATACTCATGGTTTCCATATTAAGTTCGTCGTCGAGCCATTTCCTCGGGTCAAAATTACTGCTGAGACCCATAGCGGCTGTTGTAATTGCTCCACTAGTATGCCCACGAGCTTGCGACCGTGTTTGGTTGCTCGAATTGACCTGGGCTTGTCTAGGACTCCTTGCTGTATTGGTGCCTGTAATCGGTGCCTGTTGAGTAATAAAATTAGCGTTGTCTACCTTCTCTGTTAGACGATCCAAACGAGTGTTAATGAGTTCTAACAGTTGCATCAAATTTCCCTGTGAAAGGGTTTCCCCTTCCTGTGTGTCTGCCATCTCCGATACGTGAACACCACCTCCGTGTATAAACCAAGAAAGTATCCTGAGTTAGCAGGCTTCGTGACACCTAACCTTAGCTTCGGTGGTGTTTTGTTGCATTTTGTGTTCCTTTGTTTCTTGGTTTATACACGGAGGTGGTGTTCGTGTCGAGATGGCAGACACACAGGAAGGAAACCCTTTCACAGAAATTTGGCCATGTTAGAACTCATTAACACTCGTTTGGATCGTCTAACAGAGAAGGTAGACAACGCTAATTTTATTACTCAGCAGGCACCGATTACAGGCACCAATACAGCAAGGAGTCTAGACAAGCCAGGTCAATTCGAGCAACCAAACGATTCGCAAGCTTCGTGGGCATACTAGTGGAGCAATTACAACAGCTGCTATGGGTCTCAGCAGTAATTTTGACCCAAGGAAATGGCTACGACGGCGAACTTAATATGGAAACCATGAGTATCTATGGTCAGGACAACAACACTACAGTAAGTGACAATACTCTTATTGAGAAATTAAAAACTTTCGACAGTAAATTATTCCAGGTTAAGAAGAAACAACTTGAACTTAACTATTTAAACAAGTGTATCAAAGAAAAGATTGTTCCTAAGGGCCTAAGACTGTTTGTATATCGAATGGTTTAAATTAGGATCAGATTTTTACAACGAGCTTACATGCTTGTTTAATAACCATGGTTTAGCTTTACTTAAATGCATGGTTAAACATTATCAAATCGAACTTGACAGTCTTGGCACTGATGTTACAACACTTGAAAGGGAGATTAAAGGGGACTTAGATTTTCACGAATCACGAGTTGAGTTCAGCGAACTCTAACTAGTATCGCACAGCAGATGACCAAATTAAAGGCAACAAAGATAAAAGCAACAGGGACCTAAAGGAAACGAAGAGGGTACAGCACTTCCCAAGCCTGCTAGTACAAACACCGACTAAGGCAGAACAACCTTACTAATGCAAAAGGAGAACTCAACCCACAGGGTACCATAGGAAACAAAGTAACAACAGACAAGGACACAATATAGATGAACATGTTGGTGTTGAAGAATACACTATGGGGCAGGAGGCCCCACTGATCCTGATATCATGCCAGAAGTCTTTGAAGGCGACTGGGTTATTGATGGCCAGCAACAACAACAAAAAAAACTACAGGGGGGGCGACCTGGAAACCAAGCGACCAGTTCCTCGAAGAGGCGTTACAATACTGAACAGCAATCAACAGTGGGATTAAACCTAATTGAAGTTGTGACTAATGGGATGCAGACTTTAAAATTTATAATTACACTGAATGTCATGTTGATAACATTTTGGTAGAATTGTTTGCTAAAGGTTTAACAGCTTCGTGCCATCACAGTCCTGTAATATTGTAAACTTACTAATAGACTTTAAAATGTTTATCAGGAAGTTAAACCTTAACATGATTTTTTGGCAACTCTGACCCAAATTTTCTAGCTGACCCACCTCGTGTTCGAGCAGTTTTAACCCACCCCTGAATAACTCACTACATTTATTTGAACATCTTTGTGAGTTAGAATTCAGTAAAATAACTTCCAGAGCACACTGTAATTACCAGTCTAATATTTCAAAGGCGAACATGAATTACTGTCCATGTTCAGGAAATTACCGGTAAGAGTTATAAAGAGCCGGACAAGGGGAGGGTTAGCAATAGTACACAATATTGACTATGCTAACATCATGTTATCACTACTGGAAAAGGACACCTATGAAGAGGTTAGTAAGAATCAGTATAATCAAGCATGTCAACGCATTAGGTCACATATAAACGACCTCTTCATTGATGGATTAACTTCACGGAGAACAAAACCAATACTTGACAATGTTGGCCCTAGAATCCCAAAAAGTTTTGATATTCGAGCTCCATAAAACCTTGAAAATCCCCCTTATGCTAGTTGATGCTCGTAATCTATCACATACCCAGCTGCTGACTGACCAAATCATAAAAATATGTAGAAAGTGAGAACCAAATTTTAAAGGACTCTTGATGCGTTCTTAGAATGTATCACGAGAAACAACATTTGATTGGTCACACAACTTTTTAACAGTGGATGTATGTGACCTCTACTCTAGTATCCCACAAGATGTGGGAATAGAGTGGGTTGTTGAGTTTATAGGATCAAAGGGGGCCTCTAGTGATCAATGTAATTTAGTTGAACAACTTTTGGACATCATCTTAAAAAACAACTTTGTCTCCTTTGAAGACAAGCTGTTTTACAAAAATGAAGTAGCCATGGGGTCCCCAGTGGGTGCAAGTTTTGCAAATTTAGTCATGGCCCACTGGGAATCATCATATGTATATAACAGTACTTGGAAATCAAAAATCTACTTGTACAAGCGATATTTGGATGACATCTTTATTTTACTGAAGGAGGCGAGGCAGATGCAAGAGACCTGGTAGGATTTTTGAACTCTAACGAACTTCTTGAAGTTCACTATGAACTTCCAAACAAGTGATATATATATGTTTTATATGTTTTGTATATACAATATGTGTATAACCATTCATAATATCAAAAAAGTAAAATAAGGTAATAATACATATAAATATACCTTACACACAAAATAAAAATAAATTAAATGAGAATATGCACACCATATGTATAGTGTTGCATGTCAAGTTAGAATAAAAATTAGGTGTTATGAATTAAATTAAAATATATGTATATACACACTATGTCTCAACGTCATGAGTATATGCAGTGTGCATCATAATCCCTACAAAGTTCTTCTCCACTACTTCAATTGAAATGTAATGGAGTGTATTAGTGGAATTAATAATAAATAATCAAATCAGGAACCTTAAATAAACAATAATAATGAAATCAAGTCAGGACTCCAAAACAAAAATCCGGACTAGAAGAGCTATATTGCTATGTACATTAACTATGTTGCTTATGCAAAGAAACCTAGACTATCTTAATAGACAGTTCAATTTAAGGATACACATAATCGAATAATTATTCGATTTGAGGCCAGGTGCTTTATGTGCTGCCAGACGTAACTGCCAACATAATTCCTTCTTCTAACTGTAATTTCAAAACACTGTCATTAACATAGTTAGTTTGGTCAGGACATAATTTGGTCAATCACTCATGAAATCAAAATGTGTGACCTACAAACATGCTGCTGTGTATTGCAAGAGCATTATCATCTTTTTTTGTGGTTAATAGCACTGATAGCCATGTTCTCAGATAGTCTTTCCCTCAACCGGCCTATCGGTCTCCCTATAGAATGCGGGGCAGAGCTTGCACTGCGCCAAATAGACCACACGCTTTGCTGTTACAATTGTAAGCGCTTCCAAACCCTGAAGGTGTTATTTCTAATAGTAAATGAATCAGAGGTATTGGATGTTTGTGCATTGCTCACATGCCCCACATTTTGAGTACCCCCCTTGTTCAATTTATGATCTATGTTCTTTTCTCTCTAGAAGGTCCTTCATGTTACAACCCTCTTGAAAGTGATTTTAGGTCCCGAGGCCTAAAAGTGTAGATAAATCTTTCTCTAAAGATAGGCAAAACCAGTATTTCCCTCACCACTTTGGAAATCTCGTTGGCTTCTGGGCAAAAGTGAAAACAAAACGAATTGGTGTAGTTAACTTGTCTGTTAGGTGGCCTACCTCCTAGGGATGTCAACATAATTGGTTGTATTGGGAACTCTGAAATGCAAGAAGTGTCAATCTCATAGTTCTCGATCCTACCTCCCGAATACCCAGTATAGCTTCATACACCCTGTTTTTCTTTTTGAGATGACCTCACCAAAATGTTATCCAGAAATGTACTAGGAATTTGTACCCTCGGTCGGAACATCTGGTATAAATTCCCACATTCTTTTGTGAAGTCCTCTTCAAGTGTTGTCATCCTAGCTAACCTCACCAGTTGACCCTTGACCACAGATTTCTTTTGGTGGTGGGGTGAGAGCTTGAGAAATGTAAGTATGTATTTGAAAATGTACTTTTCCTGTGTATTTGTGAGATGTATTGATCCTGATTTTTACTGAGGGTAATGTCCAAGAAGCAGATATCACTTGTTTGAAGTTCATAGTGAACTTCAAGAAGTTTTGTAGAGTTCAAAATCCTACCAGGTCTCTTGCATCTGCCTCGTCTCCCTTCAGTAAAATAAAGATGTCATCCAAATATGTCGCTTGTACAAAGTAGATTTTGATTTCCAAGTACTATTAAATACATATGATGATTCCCAGTGGCCATGACTAAATTTGCAAAACTTACCCACTGGGGACCCCATGGCTACTTCTATTTTTTGTAAAACAGCTTGTCTTCAAAGGAGACAAAGTTGTTTTTAAGATGATGTCCAAAAGTTGTTCAACTAAATTACATTGATCACTAGAGGCCCCCTTGATCCTATAAACTCAACAACCCACTCTATTCCCACATCTTGTGGGATACTAGAAGTAGAGGTCACATACATCCACTGTTAAAAAGTTGTGTGACCAATCAAATGTTGTTTCTCGTATACATTCTAAGAACGACCAAGAGTCCTTTAAGATTTGGTTCTCACTTTCAACATATCTTTTAAGGATTTGGTCAGTCAATTTGGCAGCTGGGTATGTGATAGATTGGCGAGCATCAACTAGCATGAAAGGGGATTTTCAAGGTTTTATGGAGCTTCGGAATACCGAAAACTTTTGGGATTCTAGGGGCCAACATTGTCAAGTATTGGTTTTGTTCTCCCGTAGTTAATCCATCAATGAAGAGGTCATTTATATGTGACCTAATGCGTTGACATGCTTGATTATACTGATTCTTACTAACCTCTTCATAGGTGTCCTTTTCCAGTAGTGATAACATGATGTTAGCATAGTCAATATTGTGTACTATTGCTAACCCTCCCCCCTTGTCCGGTTTCATAACTCTTACCGGTAATTTCCTGAACATGGACAGTAATTCATGTTCGTCTTTAGAAATATTAGACTGGTAATTACTGTGTGCTCTGGAAGTTATTTTTCTGAATTCTAACTCACAAAGATGTTCAAATAAATGTAGTGAGTTATTCAGGGTGGTTAAAACTGCTCGAACACGTAGTGGGTCAGCTAGAAAATTTGGGTCAGAGTTGCCAAAAATCATGTTAAGGTTTAACTTCCTGATAAACATTTTAAAGTCTATTAGTAAGTTTACAAT
This sequence comes from Protopterus annectens, assembly GCF_019279795.1. NCBI lineage: Eukaryota > Metazoa > Chordata > Ceratodontiformes > Protopteridae > Protopterus > Protopterus annectens. Next base: position 443,431,969 of record NC_056734.1, on the reverse strand, counting down.
ATTACAGGACTGTGATGGTACGAAAGTTAAACCTTTAGCAAACAATTCTACCAAAATGTTATCAACATGACATTCAGTGTAATTATAAATTTTAAAGTCTGCATCCCCATTAGTCACAACTTCAATTAGGTTTAATCCCACTGTTGATTGTTGTTCCAGTAATGCCTCTTCGAGGAACTGGTCGCTCGTTTTCAGGTCGCCCCCTCCCCTCCCCTGTTTTGCTGTTGTTGCTGGCCATCAATAACCCAGTCGTCGTTTCAAAGACTTCTGGCATGATATCAGGATCAGTGGGGCCTCCTGCTCCCATAGTGTATTCTTCAACACCAACATGTTCGTCTATATTGTGTCCTTGTCTGTTGTTACTTTGTTTCCTATGGTACCCTGTGGGTTGAGTTCTCCTTTTGCATTAGTGGGTTGTTCTGCCTTAGTCGGGTGTTTGTACTAGCAGGCTTGGGAAATGCTGTACCCTCTTCGTAAGCCTTTAGGTCCCTGTTAAGCTTTTTTATCTTTGTTGCCTTTAATTTGGTCATCTGTGCGATACTAGTTAGAGTTCGGCTGAACTCGAACTCGTATCTGTGAAAATCTAAGTCCCCTTTAATCTCCCTTTCAAGTGTTGTAACATCAGTGCCAAGACTGTCAAGTTCGATTTGATAATGTTTAACCATGCATTTAAGTAAAGCTAAACCATGGTTATTAAACAAGCATACTAAGCTCGTTGTAAAAATCTGATCCAATTCAAACCATTCGGATATACAAACAGTCTTAGGCCCTTAGGAACAATCTTTTCTTTGATACACTTGTTTAAATAGTTAAGTTCAAGTTGTTTCTTCTTAATCTGGAATAATTTACTGTCGAAAGTTTTAATTTCTCAATAAGAGTATTGTCACTTACTGTAGTGTTGTTGTCCTGACCATAGATACTCATGGTTTCCATATTAAGTTAAGCCGTCGAGCCATTTCCTCGGTCAAAATTACTGCTGAGACCCATAGCAGCTGTTGTAATTGCTCCACTAGTATGCCCACGAGCCTTGCGACCGTGTTTGGTTGCTTTCGAATTGACCTGGGCTTGTCTAGGACTCCTTGCTGTATTGGTGCCTGTAATCGGTGCCTGTTGAGTAATAAAATTAGCGTTGTCTACCTTCTCTGTTAGGCGATCCAAGCGAGTGTTAATGAGTTCTAACAGTTGCATCAAATTTCCCTGTGAAAGGGTTTCCCTTCCTGTGTGTCTGCCATCTCCGATCGTGAACACCACCTCCGTGTATAAACCAAGAAAGTATCCTGAGTTAGCAGGCTTACGACACCTAACCTTAGCTTCGATTGGTGTTTTGTTGCATTTTGTGTTCCTTTGTTTCTTGGTTTATACACGGAGGTGGTGTTCGATCGGAGATGGCAGACACACAGGAAGAAACCCTTTCACAGGAAATTTGACGCAACTGTTAGAACTCATTAACACTCGTTTGGATGGGTCTAACAGAGAAGGTGAACCGCTAATTTTATTACTCAACAGGCACCGATTACAGGCACCAATACAGCAAGGAGTCCTAGACAAGCCCAGGTCAATTCGAGCAACCAAACACGGTCGCAAGCTCGTGGGCATACTAGTGGAGCAATTACAACAGCTGCTATGGGTCTCAGCAGTAATTTTGACCCAAGGAAATGGCTCGACGACGAACTTAATATGGAAACCATGAGTATCTATGGTCAGGACAACAACACTACAGTAAGTGACAATACTCTTATTGAGAAATTAAAAACTTTCGACAGTAAATTATTCCAGGTTAAGAAGAAACAACTTGAACTTAACTATTTAAACAAGTGTATCAAAGAAAAGATTGTTCCTAAGGGCCTAAGACTGTTTGTATATCCGAATGGTTTAGAATTCGGATCAGATTTTTACAACGAGCTTACATGCTTGTTTAATAACCATGGTTTAGCTTTACTTAAATGCATGGTTAAACATTATCAAATCGAACTTGACAGTCTTGGCACTGATGTTACAACACTTGAAAGGGAGATTAAAGGGGACTTAGATTTTCACGAATCGAGTTCGAGTTCAGCCGAATCCTAACTAGTATCGCACAGCAGATGACCAAATTAAAGGCAACAAAGATAAAAAGCAACAGGGACCTAAAGGCTTACTTAAGAGGGTACAGCACTTCCCAAGCCTGCTAGTACAAACACCCGACTAAGGCAGAACAACCTTACTAATGCAAAAAGGAGAACTCAACCCACAGGGTACCATAGGAAACAAAGTAACAACAGACAAGGACACAATATAGATGAACATGTTGGTGTTGAAGAATACACTATGGGAGCAGAGGCCCCACTGATCCTGATATCATGCCAGAAGTCTTTGAAGACGACGACTGGGTTATTGATGGCCAGCAACAACAGCAAAAAAACTACAGGGGGGGGAGGGGGGCGACCTGGAAACCGAAACGACCAGTTCCTCCGAAGAGACGTTACAATACTCGGAGCAACAATCAACAGTGGATTAAACCTAATTGAAGTTGTGACTAATGGGGATGCAGACTTTAAAATTTATAATTACACTGAATGTCATGTTGATAACATTTTGGTAGAATTGTTTGCTAAAGGTTTAACTTAACCATCATCACAGTCCTGTAATATTGTAAACTTACTAATAGACTTTAAAATGTTTATCAGGAAGTTAAACCTTAACATGATTTTTGGCAACTCTGACCCAAATTTTCTAGCTGACCCACTACGTGTTCCGAGCAGTTTTAACTCACCCTGAATAACTCACTACATTTATTTGAACATCTTTGTGAGTTAGAATTCAGAAAAATAACTTCCAGAGCACACAGTAATTACCAGTCTAATATTTCTAAAGACGAACATGAATTACTGTCCATGTTCAGGAAATTACCGGTAAGAGTTATGAAACCGGACAAGGGGGGAGGGTTAGCAATAGTACACAATATTGACTATGCTAACATCATGTTATCACTACTGGAAAAGGACACCTATGAAGAGGTTAGTAAGAATCAGTATAATCAAGCATGTCAACGCATTAGGTCACATATAAATGACCTCTTCATTGATGGATTAACTACGGGAGAACAAAACCAATACTTGACAATGTTGGCCCCTAGAATCCCAAAAGTTTTGTATTCGGCTCCATAAAACCTTGAAAATCCCCTTTCAGATGCTAGTTGATGCTCGCCAATCTATCACATACCCAGCTGCTAAATTGACTGACCAAATCCTTAAAAAATATGTAGAAAGTGAGAACCAAATTTTAAAGGACTCTTGGTCGTTCTTAGAATGTATACGAGAAACAACATTTGATTGGTCACACAACTTTTTAACAGTGGATGTATGTGACCTCTACTCTAGTATCCCACAAGATGTGGGAATAGAGTGGGTTGTTGAGTTTATAGGATCAAAGGGGGCCTCTAGTGATCAATGTAATTTAGTTGAACAACTTTTGGACATCATCTTAAAAAACAACTTTGTCTCCTTTGAAGACAAGCTGTTTTTACAAAAAATAGGCGTAGCCATGGGGTCCCCAGTGGGTGCAAGTTTTGCAAATTTAGTCATGGCCCACTGGGAATCATCATATGTATTTAACAGTACTTGGAAATCAAAAATCTACTTGTACAAGCGATATTTGGATGACATCTTTATTTTACTGAAGGGAGACGAGGCAGATGCAAGAGACCTGGTAGGATTTTTGAACTCTACAACGAACTTCTTGAAGTTCACTATGAACTTCCAAACAAGTGATATCTGCTTCTTGGACATTACCCTCAGTAAAAATCAGGATCAATACATCTCACAAATACACAGGAAAAGTACATTTTCAAATACATACTTACATTTCTCAAGCTCTCACCCCCACCACCAAAAGAAATCTGTGGTCAAGGGTCAACTGGTGAGGTTAGCTAGGATGACAACACTTGAAGAGGACTTCACAAAAGAATGTGGGAATTTATACCAGATGTTCCGACACCGAGGGTACCCTAGTACATTTCTGGATAACATTTTTGGTGAGGTCATCTCAAAAAGAAAAAACAGGGTGTATGAAGCTATACTGGGTATTCGAGGTAGGATCGAGAACTATGAGATTGACACTTCTTGCATTTCAAGTCCCAATACAACCAATTATGTTGACATCCTAGGAGGTAGGCCACCTAACAGACAAGTTAACTACACCAATTCGTTTGTTTTCACTTTTTGCCCAGAAGCCAACGAGATTTCCAAAGTGGTGAGGAAATACTGGTTTTGCCTATCTTTAGAGAAAGATTTATCTACACTTTTAGGCCTCGGACCTAAAATCACTTTCAAGAGGGGTTGTAACATGAAGGACCTTCTAGAGAGAAAGAACATAGATCATAAATTGAACAAGGGGGGTACCCAAAAATGCGGGGCATGTAGGCAATGCACAAACATCAATACCTCTGATTCATTTACTATTAGAAATAACACCTTCAGGGTTTGGAAACGTTACAATTGTAACAGTAAACGTGTGGTCTATTTGGCGCAGTGCAAGCTCTGCCCCGCATTTTATATAGGGAAGACCGATAGGCGGTTGAGGGAAAGACTATACGAACATGGCTATGCTATTAACCACAAAAAAGATGATAATGCTCTTGCAATACACAGCAGCATGTTTGTAGGTCACACATTTGATTTCATGGTGATTGACCAAATTATGTCCGACCAAACTAACTATGTTAATGACAGTGTTTTGAAATTACAGTTAGAGAAGAAGGAATTATGTTGGCAGTTACGTCTGGCAGCACATAAAGCACCTGGCCTCAACGAATATTATTCGATTATGTGTATCCTTAAATTGAACTGTCTATTAAGATAGTCTAGGTTTCTTTGCATAAGCAACACTTAGTTAATGTACATAGCAATATGGCTCTTCTAGTCCGGATTTTTTGTTTTGAGTCCCTGACTTGATTATTGTTTATTTAAGGTTCCTGATTTGATTATTTATTATTAATTCCACTAATACACTCCATTACATTTCAATTGAAGTAGTGGAGAAGAACTTTGTAGGGATTATGATGCACACTGCATATACTCAGTGACGTTGAGACATAGTGTGTATATACATATATTTTTTAATTTAATTCATAACACCTAATTTTTATTCTAACTTGACATGCAACACTATACATATGGTGTGCATATTCTCATTTAATTTATTTTTATTTTGTGTGTAAGGTATATTTATATGTATTATTACCTTATTTTACTTTTTGATATTATGAATGATTTATACACATATTGTATATACAAAATATATAAAACATATATAACATGTGTAATTGCATGACAGTTATTTATGGTTGTATCTCCCATGTCATTTATTTGATAAAATCATTCTAGTCACACACATGACAAAACTACTACTGTTATCCCTTTATCTTCACTTTTATTTTTATTTTTATTTTTATTTTTTATATTTTATTTTCATTTTCATTTTTATTCTCATTTTAATTTTCATCATGCTTGTGTTCCCCACATCTCCCATGTTATTTACTTGATAACACCATTCTAGTCATATATAGGACAAAATTACTGTTGTCATTATTATTATTATTAATTTTAATTTCATTCTTACTGTTATTTTTATTTCCATTATTGTGGACAACAACAGGTTTTGTATACTCAGTGCAATATTTCATTAGTAGATAAGTTATATACTTTTTTATATTGTACATATTGCTTATTCATCATTCATCACATTTTTCTTATACGTGTGAGAAATTCAACTGTCAATTCATTATTTTATAGTACGTTAGGTCTGTTGAGTAGTTGTTTATTATTCATGATCATTATTTATTCACCATTTACTGTTTTAGAGCATGTGATCGTTATTCTTAGTTTTATTTTCAGTTTTGTCTTGCAAAACTGTTTTTAACCAATCAGATTATTCAATGTAATTAATTAGAGTATTTAAGTGATACTTGGTTTTAACAATACTGTTGTAAGTCTGAGGAAGTTCAAGCAGTGTCTTGAACGAAAAACGCATTTGGGAGCGTTTTACACTACTGGTTTTGTTTTTTACCTTCCTGGTTGGATTTATTAAAACTAACGGCTTTTATCTGCAATTTTCTTGCACCAGCGTATTATTATTTCAGTCAACGAAGCTTTGTCCAGCTTCAGTGCTTCATTCTGGAAGCCTGCTAACTCAGGATACTTTCGTGACACCTAACCTTAGCTTCGGTGGTGATTTAATCAGTGTATTTTTATTGTTAGTGTCCTTTTAAGCGACCTCGTATGTTTATATGAAAAATGAGGTCTATGGCCTACTATTTCAACTATTTTTTCATCAGTAGTGAGTATCCCCCAATTCTTTTCTACTATTCCTCTAATTCTTTTATTCATATTTGAGTAAGGAATTACTACTCTATTTACATTTATCGGTTGATTTTCCTTCTTATTACTAACCCCACCTTTTTCATGTAGATACGGTCTCCCTTTTCCTTTTCTTATTGAATCATTCATTTGATAAACAACTTTGACTTCTTGTTTACTGTACCCTCTTGATAGTAAGTTATTGGCTAACATCTCTTGTCTCTTATTATAACTATCATCACTAGTAGTTTTTTTTTTTTTTTTTAAATATATTGATTTTGATACATAGTGAGGCATGACATCCTCAGAGTCTAGCCTTACACTATATTGTGATATATATATATATATATATATGTTGAGGGTGCATACTATTTCGATGTAACATGTTATTCTTCCAACATGGTTTCCTGTATAGTTCAGAATGTATTTCCCCATTGGTCTTTAACACCTGGATATCTAGGAATTCCATTTTCTCATAAGAGTGTTTCTGTTCAAATCTCAAGAAATCTGTAGTACCGTTAATATATTCAATAAAATCATTCAACTCCATTTCTGTGCCTTCCCATGTTAAAAACACATCATCTACAAAACGTTTGTAGAATTTTATGGGTTTATTGAACATGGCATTTGACAAAACATAGGTGTTCTCCCAATATGCCAACACAAGGTTGGCATGGGAGTTCGCACATGGAGTACCCACTGTGACACCTTTTTTCTGTAGGTAATATACATTTTCATAAATAAACACATTATTACTCAATACTAGATCAAGTAAAGCTAGAATCTTAATAAGGGAGCTCCTAGATATCTCTTTCTCAATTAAAAATAGTCTCAGAAGCTCCATTCCTATATTATTTGGAATAGATGTAAATAAAGAGACCACATCTAAAGTGACTAGCAGGTCATCATACGCCTCTTTCCTATTCGATATGTGTTCACCATAACTTTCCAGAAAGTCTTGTGTGTCTCTCAGTATGGAGTTCGTATTATTTACAACTGGTCGAAGTTGCTTCTCAATGAATATGGAAGCCGGTTCCATTAACCTAAAAGCTGTTTTGTTTGATTTTTTTCAAATTGCATTTGATATCTAATTTAAGATATTTTCCAATACGGGTATATTTTGACTGGGGGATGTACAGTACAGTAAACATAGGCATTTAGTATTGCTTACTGTCAGGAAGGTGATAAATAATTCAGCATCACCAAATTTTGGAGTAGGATTAGAGTAGGTTACGAAACTGTAATAGGATAAAGTACTGCAATTCCTCCTGCTTTTTTTTGATAAATGTCTGCCCTAATTATATCGCAGCTGGGGTGTAGAAATTCAGGATCTTTTATGCTTGGTTTGAGCAAGCTTCACTGGCTGCTAAGACATTGGGGATATGTTGTAATATTCAGGTGTGGAATTCTGTAATTTTGCTATGAATTCTGCGAAAATTTAATGTGACCATTTTTACTTTCTTTGTAGGGGATAGATTAGTTTCTGGTGGTCCAGGATTAGGGTAGATATCTCCACAATGGGGAATGGTAGAGGAAGGGATGGAGTATAGTTTATTTCTGATAGAGTTTTTTTTTTTTTGGAAGATAGTTATGAACTTAATTGTACGTTTTTAAATAAGTGTGTTGCATTTTTAGTTTTAGTGTAGTTAGACATTGGTAGGCTACATAGGCTAAATAAGCTGGTAGTGATATTAGAGTAGCTTTTATTTTGGCCATAGTAGAGCTTGTAATATTAATTTAGTCATTATTCATGATAATTGCATGTAGGGTAGTCATGTGTAAAAAGATGAAGAATGCAAATTATAAATGTAGAGAGGACTAGTAAAGTATTTGCAGAAGTGGCCATTGTGTTAATGATGAATAGTAATATGTTAAGATAGATGATGTAAATGGAAAAAGAGAAGCAGAGTGATAGAAAAAATACAAAATGTAGGGGAGGGTATGTGTGGCTATAGGAGTGAGTATATTTAGATGAGAGGTTGTTATGGAGATTGGAAGATAGTGATATGTGTGTGGAGCAAGAGAAAAAGTGGAGGTGTGTGGGAATTGGGGGTAGGGTTGGGGAATAGAGCATGGCAGCAACTGGTAACAGAGCTAATACTGAAACAGTCAGGTACAGTTCAGTGTTTCTTTTTTACAAGAAAAATTTAATGCAGTAGAGAATCTTGTTACTTCAAGATTTACTGACTAGAAGGATTGTGCTAGTAGGAAAAATAGTAAGTGAAATTATTGTTTTAATTCTTAGTGAAATAAAATTTTAGGATAACTTTAGAATGATGTTACATTTAGTTGCATGTAGTTAGGGTGAACTTTAGATGTATTTATTTAGATTTTTCTTATTTAAATAATTCTGATAATAAAATTCTAGGGTATAAATCCCAATGCTGTATGCACCCCAAATAATGAATTAATGGATAGCTTTTACAGTAAATGCACTAGTTAAATAACTGCTGACTACTTATAGTGGCATATGAAATTAAAGATATACACAATAAAAGAACACTGTGTTGCATTGACTGTCCTTAGATGAGCAAAATCTTATAGAGGTGACTCTTTTATGCTTTTTCTATTTTAAATAAATAGAATAAACATCAAACACCTGATGATACAGAAGATCAGAGGTAGGACAAAGGATAGTTAGCAGTAGGACATGGGCTGCACATAGTCCTCGGGCTCGCAACAGATACCATAACCTAACAGAAAGGCAGAGAAAGCCTTCAAACCAAGTGAATGAAGGTCTGCAACTGTCTTTCAATTGTACAAGGGCTGGCCACCTATCGACGCAGGTAACTACAGACCCATAAATCACATAGAATACATAACATACCTCAAAGAATTATCCCAGTACTCACTCTCTTACAGATTGCTGAGAGTTTATCTATGCCTAATCTACAAGGCTACATCTGATTCTATACTGAAGAACTTGCTTCACATCTGCAAGTTTAAGAACATTAGAAACACCCAATTGAAGGACCTTAACCTTCACTGCAACATAAGTAGAACATGTTGGAGGGACTGGAATGTGGATTAGAGACTACTCCTGCTATGGAACAGGCTTCTTATCCTTGTAAAGCACAGTTTGTTCCTGACCCTATCCTAGTGCAACCTTGACAAATGGATGGAGAATAGGAACTTTACACCTAGACTGGCACATTTGCCCCTATTGGGCAGTTACAGGTTGTAAATGCTTTGCCAACTCAGCATAGCTATATACCCCTGGACAACATATCCTGCCATGTATAAATGGGAAAACATGCTCATGCTATTTCCCCTTGAATAATGCATTCATTCATTTAAAAATGGGAACATAATGGCTTACTCATACTATTTCCCATTGAATAATGCATCCATTCATTTACAAATGGGAAAATATGGCTAGGCTTAAAAAGGCCTCCTAGGGCTATTAGCCTAGTAATCACCTGTGAATCTATAACCTGTGAATCTATAAAGTCATAATTGCAATTTAATGTCATAGAATTGTAATGGAATGTACTAGAATCAGAGATAAAGTCAGAGATAAAAACATAGATCTGACAGAACTGTGTCTCAGGAAAGTTAAGAGGAAAGCAGTAACATAAGATAACATTATACCTGAGAAAATTCTAGACTAGGTAAGGTTACTGGAAATTGTTAAGAGACAAAGACATTTGATTGCACTAAGGCTAAAACTGCTAATGAAATGCACATTATTAATGAGGCACAAGAGAAGTAAAAGTCTTTGAAAGAGAGAAAACTGCAGCAAAACAGGCAAAAATAGAGGCTTATTTACAAAGAAGGTAACAAGTATAATGTCATCAGAAACTGTATAGATAGATGCTATCTGTGTGATGCTGAGTGCCTAGCAAAAAGTAAAAGATGTAGAATTTGTAAAAACTTGAATGAACATTTTGCAGGGTGTTAGCAAGAGCAAAAGAAACAGTAATTTAAAAATAAAGACATTTGCAAGAAAAGTCATAATACTCAAAAAAACACTTCAAGGAAGGTTATCTGAGAAGGTCTGAAGACATTATAGAAAATAATAAAACATCAGATAGCACTTAAGAAGGTGACAAGTTTCATGTTGTATATGTACACAGAGTGATTACATTTAGTCCACATGTGAGACCAGTAGTGAGATACTTTACAAAATCAAAAAGTGTGAATGCTAGTTCACTCAGGAGCATCACAAAACAGTGTTAGCTATGGCACTTCTGCAAAACCAAAACCACCATGAATATTAAGAAAGTCTTGTTTTTGTAAAAAAAAAAACAAAAACAAAAAAACAAAAGAAGAGTAATGACTCACAGTTTAGACTTTTGATCTCATAAAAATAAATTAAAACAAAGACAGTGTAAATGAATCAGAGTTGATTGTATCAACTGTTGAATAAATGTTTTATTGTAAGGAATTAGCATATTAAGACATTGTCAGCTCAGATTCCAGGTACAAAACATGAATGACATGGTGGCTCAGTGGTAAGAGCTCAGATCCTGAGACTACGATTCACTCACAACCCATGTGGAGTTTCAGTGTTCTCCCTGTTGGTGCATGTGTTTTTTTTTCTGGCTCCTCCAGTCTCACAAAAATATACTGGTTAACTGCTTACCCTAAATACCCTAAAAGTATCTTTAAAATATGAGTATGTGAAATTTTACTGAATGGTGTTTAACTGAATCACAACTTATTTTAAAAATTAATCACAAACTGAAAACACATTTGGTAGAATCACAGTTCAAAGAAAAAATTATATAGATCAAATATACAATATCTTTTGAGAGGAGGGGCAGGGGGCATGCCCTATTACATCATCCAACATGGAGCTTTGTTCAACATACCCTCTTACATTAGTATGCTATTAACTCCATGGCTATACTACCTTGGAGAAAAGACCACAGACACACAGTGAATCACTGCTGATGCTCAAATAGACGCTACACCAACATTGACTCTCTAGATGAAATACAAGCCACATGTTTAGCAATTAGCCAGATAAACATCTGCATACATTTCTGTATAGTTTTAGTTGCCTATTACACATCATCTGTTGTTTTCTGTAAATTGTAATTCAACAGAATGAGTTTTTAATGAAATGCTTTTTCACTGCATTGTGGTTTAGTGAAATGCATTCAGTGAAATGAATGTGTACCACATGTGCATATGTGTGGATGTGCATCGGTATTGTTGGATGCATTTTGTTGAGCTGTACATAACCAGTATGAGATAACCGAGAGACACACATACCATATTCCAGTATATCGACCTAATGAACCTGCTCCATATGGGACCCATGGTAGCACTTGTTCCTGGACCCTTGTTGTACGAGAAATTCAGTACTGTAGTTTGCATTGCTGGAATGCTTTATTTCCATTTCTAGTTTACCTAATCCTGGTTATGTACATTTTGGCAGAAGTGCACACTAGAGTATGAAAATAAACTGTGTGTGTGTGTGTGTGTGTGTGTGTGTGTGTGTGTGTGTGTGTGTGTGTGTGTGTGTGTGTGTGTGCATGCGTGCGTGCGTAAATATGTAAACATATAAATATGTAAACATATGTATATTAATGCAACATGCATACATTGTATCTATCTTTGCTTTGTCACTAGTGTCATGGTTGAAAAAGTTCCATGGGTCAGCCCACTTACCCAATTATCAAATGTTAAATAAATAAAATAAGGGAGGAGGTGATACATTTAAAAAAGTTAGAAGAATAAAACATGTTCGCCAATAAAAAAGTTTGCAGACAATTGCAAGTTGGAGCTATTATTAACTCCCCAAGTGATGTTGACATCCTGCAGAAAGGCCTCACTGAGACCAATGGCTGGTGTCAGAGCCATGGCCTTAAACTCAATACCAAAAAACGTGTCATCATCCCCTTTGGGAAAAACTCAGTTCCCATGAATTACCACATCAATGGTAGTCCCCTGAGCACAGAAGGCATTATAAGAGATCTGGGAACACAGGTTGACAGCAACCTCTCTTTTGAGCACCACATTGCCACTGTGGTCAGAAAGTCCTTCTGTGTGGCACATCTCATTACTAAGGGTTTTGCATTCAGGAAGAAAGAGGTCATTGTATCCCTCTACTCTTCCCTCATTAGGCCAGTCATGGAGTACAATGCCCCATTTTGCATGTACCTTACCAGACACCTGCAACAACTGGAGAGGTCACTAAAGTACCTGACAAAGATGATCCTAGGCTTTAAACAGTTGTCCTATATGGACAGACTCAAAAACACTCCAACTATTTTCTGTCTCATATTGCCTACTTAGAATGCAATCTCTGGTTGACTTACAAAGCCATGTCTGACCCAGCTCTGTTAGAAATGCTACATCTAAAGAAATCCCAATCCCACCACATGCTCCAGAGACCTCAATCTCATTACCACAATCAACAGAACATGCTGGAGGGACAGGTTCATAACCCAGAGACTGCCCATGCTATGGAATAGACTTCCCATACATGTCAAACAGAGCACCTCACTGGCCCTGTTCAAGAGAAATCTTGATGAGTGAATGGGAAATAGAAAATTCACCCCGAGGATCACTCCAGTGGCTCTACTCGACAGAGGCAGTGGGAACTGATAGCAGGTGGCACTATGCCAGGGTAATCCTATGGGCTAGGCTTGTAAAGGCTCCAGGGCCATTAGCCTAGTACACACCTGTGAACCTATGAACCTATGTCTAAAAAATGTGACAGGACCAAAAACCTGGGTTCACACACTTGTAAACCCAGTAATTCAAATAAGGATATGTGTGAATATTATAAAATCTCATTAAAACAGACAAGGCCAGAGCTATTTTGTACTTCCAGTAGATGGAATAATCTCTAAGCTGAATGGAGCACCTTTGCTCACTCAGTTAACAAGACGCCAAGTCAGAATACCATCCTTTTAAGCTCTATCCTGGAAGGAGCTAGCTTACTGTTTTCTCCATACATATTGGTCTCAGAAGAAATAAAAGGCTGTCATTTAACTGGTTACAGTGAGGGTATTTTAAACTGCCAGATAATAATTTTTAATGCACAAAGCTTTCAAGACTTGCTGTTTATCAGTGATGTATGTGTAACACGTAAACAGCACATACTTAATTAAATACTAAATCAATCAAATAGTTAATTAAACATTAAAAGACAACAAAGTACAGCTACCTTCCAAAGGTCGTAGTCCCAAACAAAAAGCAAAAGTAATATAATAAAACTGGACTCGGCCACCACGAAATAGTATAAAATCCAGACTTTATTTAAAATGAGCGCTTTCACGTGCTGTCATAGCACACTTCCTCAGATTTCATTTTATCATTCAAAACTCAACGTTTAAATACCATTATCAAATTCACTTAATCATTTAATTAAGGACAATCAATCTCACCTGAAGACATAACAGTGGTGTGTAGCAACCTAAAACTATCATCCTAAAGACTGATAGCCAATGCTTGATTCAATCGCAACAGAAGCAAAAAACAGCATACTCTTTCATTATATAAAAATGAAAATCTCCCATTTGTAGATAGCATGCTATTAATATAGTGCACTATCAAACATCAAAAATCAATAATAACATAAAAACTAATAACCTAAAAATATATGCATATATATATATATATATATATATATATATATATATATATATATACAGTTCAAATGAAATAATTCATGTGTTATATAAACATGTATATATGACTAGCCAGCTATAAAAATGCATATAATACATATCACAGAAGCAATAATATAAATATAAATAAATACCCTTCATGTTTATATATCTGAGTAGTTAATATATAACTATTTTTCTATGAAAGTTCAATATAGCAATATTCCAACTATTCATGTTATACTTTATTCACTTAGAGTTCCCTTAGCTTAAATAAATATAAAAATAAGCAGCCATGTTCATGCTCACTCAGTTCACAAGACGCATGTTCATGCTCACTCAGTTCACAAGACGCCAAGTCAGAATACCATCCTTTTAAGCTCTATCCTGGAAGGAGCTAGCTTACTGTTTTCTCCATACATATTGGTCTCAGAAGAAATAAAAGGCTGTCATTTAACTGGTTACAGTGAGGGTATTTTAAACTGCCAGATAATAATTTTTAATGCACAAAGCTTTCAAGACTTGCTGTTTATCAGTGATGTAACAGGTAAACAGCACATACTTAATTAAATACTAAATCAATCAAATAGTTAATTAAACATATTAAACACTTATGAAATATGTATAGAAATGTTTTTTATTCACCTGGTTACATAGATGCAATTTCATTTTAAATGTTTTTCTGCATGCACCACTGAAAATATTATTTATTTAGCTACATGCGCAAATAATAATGCCTTATATTAGCATATTAGTGAAATGGGAGATAGTCGTGAATTCAAATTTAAAGTGATATAAAGAATATTTAAAGAGCTAAGGGGAAGAGATGTAGTTCTGTCTACTGAGTTAGCAGAATATAAATGGATCAATTAGTATCAAACCTGTGCTTAAACAAAAATCTAATCAGTTGTAAGAATATCTAAATTAGGGTCTATATTACATGATCGAATGATTAGGTGATCGAACACCTAAACATCAGCCATGTAATATCGAACTGCAAAATAGCGAACACTGCCGGAAAACGTTACCATCGGCCACAAAAAGAAATGAACTTTACAGCCAAACTAATTGGGGGGCTAAGCCCCCACTCCCCATGACATGGGGGGGTTGTGCCCCCACCCCCACCCCTAGCTAAGTATGCCAACTCCAAGATCGCTCCACAGTGGAGAAAATGGCAAAACCCAGTGAAAATCTTTCCCTGCATTAAACTGGCCATTCGCTGTTTTTTGCTTTCGATATTACGTGGTCGATGTTTAGACGATTGATCAACTAATCATTCGATCGTGTAATATAGACCCTATATATTATTATTATAATGTATTTACATATTATATTTTTATTTTACACTTGCATTTCTTTAATTATGTTTTTACAATTATAATTAGTATGAATGATTTTATTAGTGTGTTTTAATTGTTTAATATGTTTAATTTACAATTTGATTGTTAAAGTCATTTTGTGCAGGGTGTATTACATCATTGATAAAGAACAGGTCTCAGAAGCTTTGTATATTAAATTTTTGTATCTGATGGTTTGAAGTTCCCTATTCATTTTTCTTTTATTTCTTGTTTTTGATTAACTTTGTTCAGTTGTTGTACCATCCTTTTGTGGATTATAATGAGGATGTACCAGATACTAAAAACTTCAATAGTGATATCATTTTAGTTGAGAACAAGAAAGAACATGATAAAGTCCAATAATGAGCATTTAAATTATTTAAAGACTATAGGCTTGCACTAAATACAGTTATGAAAAAGAAAAAGATAAATTTGAGTTTTATGGTTTGACCTTTTCTCAGAGGGGTAGGTCACCTGACCTTCACAAGGTCAAAACACTTCATGACCTGTTCCTCCAGACAATATCAAGGATGTTGGAAGTTTGCTTGGCATGTCAGACTCTAGTACATGTTTCATTAAAGACCATAGCTCTCAACCTTCCATCTCCAAAATGAGGAACACTTGCCTTCATAATGTGGAACAAATGGGCAAAATGTGGAACACATACTAATGACTCACTAACATCTTCAACTAGGAAGGTCATAGAATGGTTAAATATGCTGGTTTTACTTATAAAGAAGATCCTTTAATGAATTAATATGATTAATTTCTATTTACCATGGATTTCACTTAAAAAAATTCCTAACACTGAATGTGTGACAGACTCTTTCAATGTGGAACTTTGAGGAACTTCGAGGAACATGAACTTTTTAAGACCCCAAATGAGGTACGTTCCTCGTAATGAGGTACACTTGAGAGGTATGTTAAAGACTATTATAATGGCTGTACCACTGAGTGAGCTAATGAAGAAGTAATACACTGTTAAATAAACTCATAAATCTTATAATCTTCAGGTGAGCAGAAAACGAGCCTGAGTTTTAAAACCATACTAATCTACTTCACCCCCTCATTGTAAGACAATTTTAGAACCAGATCAAGTGCTGTAGGACTGAGTGCAGAACCAAGTCAGAAAAAGAGTGGCTTGACAAGAAAGATTGTTATGCCAGTAGCTCTCATACAGAAAATGAGAAAAGTTTTTTTTTCCCCCATGGGTTTACTCATGTAAAAAATGTCTATACAGTTATTATTTAGTAGTGTAATATTACTGTGTTATTTAGTAGTGTAATATTACTGAGCCATTTTTCAGTTAACAAAATCAAATATAACTTTCATTCAAACTAAAATTCATTGTACATTTTTCTTTTACCTCAGAGATTGTCTGAACTTTACTATGACATTCACCGATCGTATTTGAAGGTGACTGAAGTTGTAAACTCTGAAAAAAGATTCTTTGGACGATACTACAGAGTGGCATTTTATGGACAGGTAAAATTATTGTGTGCTGTCTCTTTTTTCTGTCAGTTCTCTCACTTTCTCTTCTGGCATTCTGTATGTATATTTCTGTTTATATGCAAGTAAGTAGTGCATGTGTGTGTGTGTGTGTGTGTGTGTCTGTGTGTGTGTGTGTGTGTGTGTGTGTGTGTGTGTGTGTGTGTGTGTGTGTGTGTGTGTGTGTGTGTGTGTGTGTGTGCTTCTGCATAGTCAGGGTATTATAGTTTCTGAAACACCACAGCTTCAGTAAATTAGATTAATGTTATGCCAGCATTTTGCATTAGTTTTTATTATTATTATTATTATTATTATTATTAGTATATTCTTCGCAGAGTTAAATGCCTTAGCTATAGTATATAAACAATTACATATTATTTTATAAGCCAGTTCTCAATTTTTTATGCTTTCCATTTCTCTGGAATATAGATTTAAAAATTTACATGCATTGCTTTTCCTGCAGACTAAATAGTGATTGTTATGGTGTACAGGACAAGTCTGTTGTTATGGACAAACCACAGTGCAGAATTATAGTTCTGGAGCCTCCATTAGATATAAAACTAATCTAACAAGGTGCAGTAAAATGTCTGTATACACTGTATCTCTGCCTGCAGATCAGTAATCAGTTTATTTTTTGGTGAGCAGAGCAAACCTGCACCACACCAATAAAACATTCTGTAGTTAATCTATATTCCCATTTATGTTTTCTTTTTTTTTTTCTGACATACTTTCTTTTTTCTAGTAAACAAATACAGATTAAGGCAGATACAGTATAATAATGTGTATTATTAACTTAAAGGAGTACTGCCTGCCTTTGCTGCTATTTAGCAAACTAAAACCAAATGTAGCTTAGCATCTAAATGCTCACTGTTGTCATACATGGTGAATATGTTATATGATGCAGAAAAGCAGTATTTATTGTACGTAAATGCCTAGCATAGTCCACATTGCAGTTCTGTTTTAATACATTGCTTCAAACAAGTTTATGGCAAAGTAAACAAATTTGCTTGGGAGTACAATCAGTACAGTAATACTCAGTATTTCATCTATGATAAATGACACTTGTATATAAAATAATGACCCTTGCATATAAAAATAATGGCTACTTTAATCTCACTGAGCAGGTTAGAAGCTAGGGCTACTAAATACTATAGACTCCATTTTGTTAACTGCTCAGGCCTTCTTGAGTGGATGCACTCCAAGGAGACTTCTGCATACAGGCTAATACCATTGTTTCTTGATTCAGGTTACCTGCGTGTTTGGGTGTGCCACTCCTCAAAAAAAATATATATATATATTAAAAGTATGCCAGACTTCTTCTTTCGGCTTTTCCCGGTTAGGGGTCACCACAGCGGATCACCTGTCTGCTCATGATTAGCAGTGGAGTTTTACGGCGTCAAGTTGCCAGCCCATCGCCCAGCCTTCCACAGGCACACACATGCACACTCAAACCTAGGGCCAATTTTAGCGTCTCCAATCCACCTACAGCATGTCTTTGGGATGTGGGAGGAAACTGGAGCACCCAGAGGAAACCCACGCGACCACAGGGAGGACATGCAGACTCCGCACAGAAGGCACCTCAACCAAGGATCGAACCACAGAACCTCTTGCTGTGAGGCGGCAACGCTAACCGCTGCACCACCACGACTGCCTATTCAAAGTATACCAAACTAAAAAGTACTAAACAAGCAAAGAAAAAAATCATCTATAAGATAATAAAGCATAAGCTACAATGAATAATTTCCATGATGCATTCATATAATTTTGCATACACTAGTCTGGTCATGTGCTGTGGCAACACCTAACCGGGAAAAGCCGAAAGAAGAAGAAGTCTGGTCATGATATTTAGTATGTAAAACAATGGCTACATACAATGCAGGTGGCTGATGTTTACCAGCAGAGTGCCCCTGTCCTTTAGCACTTACACACACTAACAAACATTGCATTACCCTGAGGCAGACTTAGAAGCAATGGTTTACTAAACTGTAATAAAGTTAAACTGCAGGAATCCATTTCAGTTTAACCTTCTGTTTAGCTGCAAGTCTTGTAAGTCGTTTATGCAGGAGTATGCATGCCTGTCATTTTGCTATACATGTCTGTAAAGTGATTGCTCATTCACTGTACTGAGGTGCATAGCTCTGCAATTATCCCTTGGGGGGAAAAACTAAGGAGTCAGTGTAAAACTATACAAAAACAATGATTAGCTGGTCTTTTACAATAAAATCATTCAGTCAGTTTATGGAATGCCTTTTGGCTTTTTTGCCCTGTAGTCCATCTCAGTCCATTTACATCTAGCCCCCCACGTTACTACCATTATACTTCCTGTGATATCAAACTAAAGTTATTTTAAACCACAGCACAAATGAATCCTACAAACATAAACTAGAACCAACTGTACCTCATTCTGTCATTGAAAACTGCCCTGTCTTTTTACAGACCCAAAACACACCAAAAATCCTGAATAAACTGTATAAATCAAATAATGATGGTTCCAAGTCGCCAAGGATGATACAAAAATTCTTTATTCCAACAGTAAATGGTAAGCGCTTTCGTCTACCAATATAGACTTCATCAGACAAATTTGTAATGGCACCACTACTATATTTATAGAACCCTTAATTGTCTTAATCAAACAATGACATTGAAAAATTATTTAAAAAGACTTCTAAACCAAGTTAATTAATTGATCCTTCACACTAAAAGTAACAGTATTAATAAAATTAAAACACTTCTATATAAACTTTAACAAAATTTTTTATACATAAACAATAAAATTATAACCTTAATAAAATTACTTATAGCAAAAAACTTGTTGTATGTATGTTTGTATATATGTATTACTTTTAATAATTATGAACAAAAATAAAAATAAAAATAAAAAAATAAATAAAAAACAATAAAAAATAAAAATAATAGTTTTTTGCTATAAGTAATTTTATTAAGGTTATAATTTTATTGTTTATGTATAAAAAATTTTGTTAAAGTTTATATAGAAGTGTTTTAATTTTATTAATACTGTTACTGCACCTTTTAGTGTGAAGGATCAATTAATTAACTTGGTTTAGAAGTCTTTTTAAATAATTTTTCAATTTCATTGTTTGATTAAGACAATTAAGGGTTCTATAAATATAGTAGTGGTGCCATTACAAATTTGTCTGATGAAGTCTATATTGGTAGACGAAAGCGCTTACCATTTACTGTTGGAATAAAGAGTTTTTGTATCATCCTTGGCGACTTGGAACCATCATTATTTGATTTTTACAGACCCAGTCAACATAGTACAACAAAGTGTACTCCTCCACAAAGAAACATGATATGCAGTGCAATTTGCTGTGTCTCTTCCTACCAAGGCAGTACTCATTCAAGCTGCCAAATAAGGTAAATGTATCCCCGAACTTGTGATGTGCCAAGGCAGAGACCACAGATTAACCAGTAATTCAAGTACAATCTAACTAGACTAACCACAGTGAATTAGTCTTCTGTAAATCATCTTCAGAACAAACATTCAACTACTGATTTATTTATAGGTAATTATATTTTCCAATTTTCAGAGTCAGTTATCTCTGCCATACATCACAACAAAGACAATGATCCTTTTATGATCCAACAAAGCTGCATCTTAAAATACCTTATCTGTTCAGAACTTTCACAAGAAATCTACTCACACCTGTCACTTTATCTCACTAAAACCTGTAGTACATCAGCCCATGCATACACACAACCTAAATCTCAAGGCAAAGAAGAAACATCACATCTGTAAAGCAAAGAATTCATCTGTTGCAATTAGCCTGTTGGCCAGTAGGGACATCCGTCCCAAATTTAGACTACGAGTAATAAGAACATTATTCTCACCAATTAAACCTATCCTGCTCATCCACCTTTAACATGAAACTTGTATGTATTAACTGTCATAGTATGTGTTATGAATTCCACCTCCTGAACCCCTGAACATATCACTGCAAACCAGACAGTCTGAAAACTACTGATACCTGGTTAAAATGTCCATTTAAAAATATTGTGATTGTCCTTCCAGGTTACAGTTTGTACAGGTGTGACAGAATGAGATAGGTACCATATACTGAATATCTCCTGAATTGCTGTCCCCTCTATTCCAGCTCCTTAAAATGACATTTCCCACAAAGCTGCACATTAAATTGCAATACTGAAAGACCACAGTAGTATGACTATTTTTGTTCACTCTTGCAGAATAATGCTATTTTCCCCTCATGGTTGTGTAACAATGGAATAACTTTGATAATGTTGCAGGGTTTTGAAGAGGTCTGCACAGTGGCTTGTCTTCTGCAAATATTTTTCTTCTTATCCACAGGTTATTTTGATTTATCACTTTTGTTAAAAATGAGTGTTCCTTCAAAGTTTCATAGTGGATATTAAACAGAATGCATATGGAAGCGGGTGGTGTTGTCATTTATCAACCAATACCCTAAGTGCAGCAAGTAATACAGTATGTGTTTTTATACCTGTTGCCCCTTTGCACCACCTTACCCAAGCGTGTTAACCCTAATGCTGCGTGCCACTAACCTCAAACCCAGAATTATAGCTAGGTCATCCTTTGTCTTGAGTACTCCATACTAGTGCCTCCTCAACTTAAAGTTCCTGTCTTCAAGCTTGAAGACAACAAAAGAAAAAAAAAAAACTTCTGCTTCTCTAAACAATAGTAACAAGCAGTTTGCTAAACTTAAGTCACCACACACTGTTTCAGCTGTAACAATAACTGCTGTATCAGCATTGTTTAATGAAGCTGATGTCAAGCGTTTCATATAGAAATGTCAGTACTGTGCTTACGAGCCATCAGTACTTGCTGATCGCATCCGCTGACAGCTTTTGTGCCTGGGGCACATCCAAGTGATGCCTCCAGGTGCATCTGCAGTTAACTCCTACTGACGAGTGTAGGTGTCAAATATTGTTTGTTCATATTTGCATCAGTAATTCAAAAACCATGGTATGGACAAGGTTTTAAAAGATTTCATCTTAAAGCTTACACAATGGCAAACTCAACTGAATTAATATTTGACTTCTGTCTAGTGCAGGTAAATATACATTAACTGTTGTTTTTATGATATTAATTCATGTAGATATAGTTTACACATTTCTAAATATCTCAGCAACAAAGTAACACAGACAGAACTCCTAAGCCTTATATGAAAGCTATCAGCTAGATGAATAAAATGCTACTGATAGTATATGTGTAACTTGAGTAGTTGCTGAGATATTCTAAGTTGTTTACAAAATATTAGAAATGTAATAGTTATTGTGTTTACTGTGACATAAAATTCAGTTTAAGAAAGAATACTACCACTATAAAAACAGTTTGTGCTGAAGAGTTTGCCATTTATACTGCTTTCATAACCCCTATGATTCCAGAGATATGAACATTTATTTGAAATGTGGGGAGATAATTTGATTCTGTCAAAAGACTTAGGCTCCGCCCATTGGAATTTACAGTGCAAACTTCCTGAGCTTCACTGGAGTGAATGAGTTAAACCCTTTCCCTTAACAGTACCACTACACTAGACAATCAGACACTAGACCTGTACATAACATAAATGGCACAACACTAAAGTGGTCATCTTACCTAGTCCTTACTCTAACCCTAACCAGCAAACACCTGCACACACACCCCCACCCCAAGTATAAAAACTTTTGGAATATCTCAGTTTCAACATTTATGTATACCCCCACTTATCATACTCTACACACACCCAAGCTTCAACATTCCACCATTTGATAAACTTAACAGTCAGTAATGAATGCTGCTGCTATAAAAAACACTTCAGCTGTTGGGAGAAGGAAACAGGACTCTGAAAGAAAGGTGAAGTATATGTCTACTTATTTAATTTCCTAATACCCCTTCATTTTTCCATTTTTCCTCCTACTTTATGTTTGTGCACTCTCCCACACAGCACCTGCTTTGAAAGCCACTACATGCATGCAGCTTGGAAGAGCTAAGTGTACATCCCTAGTCAGTGAGCTTCACTCTACACTCTATACACCTGACTCTCCAGTCGATGTTGGTATCACAAACAACTGAACTGTTCCCTCCCAGCATGGGTGAATTGGTGTTGGCTGCTCCCTTCTACACTCCAAGGCAATCTCTTCCAGTGCCCAGGTCACTAAGCAATCCCAGATTGTTTGGTACAGTTCATTATCCCACAGGGCCACCGACCCATCATTGGATTAGCAAATGGAGAACATCAGTTAGGTCTCTACAAATATGTGAGCTACTGATAGTTGGTAACAGTACTTGGGCCACAAAATGGCTGTTTAAGTTTGGGTTGGTGGGTGTTTGATACTATGCATAGGCTACACTTATGTGCATGGAATATTTTTATTTCCTAATCAGGTAACTAACATTGGGACACAGGGGCCTGTTTTCTGTCATAACCCAGTTCTTTAAAAACTTGAAGCTACAGCTTTAGATGAAAATAAATAGTAAACAATGAAAAACTGGTTATGCAGATAGCATATACTTGGGTGCAGATCAGTATAATTAAAAATAGTTCACCAGGAGTCACCAAAAATCAAATGACTTAATCACTGTACTCTTCTGCACAATCAAGAATGAGCTAAATGTATCAGTTTAAGATAACTTTATGATGCTTTCACCACCGCAAATGTTTTTGTCCATTGTAGCCAGATACTGGTCAGAACTGTTAGTAAATTCAGGTAGCCAGTGTTTGTTTTATATATTTGAAGGCAGGGAGTTCTGCACGTTAGGTTCTTCAAGGCTAAATGCTATGAGAAGTGCTGTACTTTAAGGACTTGAATGCTAAATTCTTTGCTGCTGAATTTTAGGGAGTGCTGTGATACGCTGAGATGGCTTTGCGGTACAGACCTTAGCACTGCTGCCTCATATTGGCTGGTGTCAATTTGGTTCCTAGCTGGAATCCCTTGTGTGCTTAATTTGTTTGTCCATCCTATATCCACATGGATTTTCTGTGGGTCCTCCAGTTTCTTCCCCCATCCCAAGGATATGCTAGGTGAACTGACAATTATGTTAATTGCCCCTCTGTTTCTGCCTAAATAGGCTCTAGTTTCCCCCTGTTGTTGACTAGGATAAGTCAGTATTAGGCAATGATTTAATGAATGAATATGGTATTTTAAGGCAAAAAACAGAAAATTATGGAACAAAGTAATATATAAATGTTATAAATGTTTGACCAACAAGAGTGGCACAGAGATTTAAGTTTAGTCATTTATGTATTAGTGCAATTAATAACATAGTTAGCTGTCTGGATAAAGCGAAGGTGGGTGATATTCTGCACTGGATGGCAATATTCTAATCCATGTAACTGTAAGACAAATCTACATTTTACTCTGCTCCACATGAGAACTGAATGTTTTAAGATGGAATAGATATCACTGGAGCAGAGTTATAATGTTTATATCTAATACATGGATGGCACAGTAGTGCAGCAGTAGCATTGTCACCTTACAACAAGACGTCCAGTTCGATTCTCTGATGGAGTGCCTTCTGTGTGGACTCTTCATGTCCTTCCTGCATTCGTGAGGGTTTTCTCCAGGTGCTCCGGTTTGCTCCTATGTCATAAAGGCATGCTTCTGAAGCATTTCTCCCTGGGCCTCTGCTAAAAATTGGCCTTGTTCCAAGTCGGACATTCCTGGTAAACAAATGTTAAATAAAGAAATAATATTATTTAATAACAACAAAGAATTGTAATATGTGCCCTTTTGGATAACCACAGCCACGGAATGGACATTTTTGACATTTCATGTATATAGTAGGATAGCAGGATACTGTTTTGTGCCCCACCTTCTGCAGTATTAAGGCACTCAGGCATGCAGTAAGATAAGGAACTATTTAATGCATCTATGTTTTTCAGGAAAGCACTATCACTGCTTGTAATATCCACCCCTGTAATACCAATAAGTGACTAAAATGATAAATAACAAACAACTAGTAGATAAACCTCTGTAAGGGAAAAAAAACAGGTTCCGCAAAAATGGACTCAAAATTGTACATTGAGTTGCTAAGCGCACCTCATATAATTGTGCATTTTCATTTTAAAAAAATTAAGTCCGTACTGACTGTAGATGTATGCTGTCATATATTGAGATTTGATGCCTGTTTTGAATTTTAGTAAATCATAGTCAGTTAAAACTGTTTCCAACCATTCTGTTTAGCTGTGCCATCAAAGTCCCAAGCTTGTGTATGTACCTAATGTCTAGTAGTTTTAGATAAGGGCATAAATGGGAAGGAGTCTGATCAGCTCAGTGTCAGGCCAAGGAAGCAAAAGTGCTGACAAATAAAACAAAAAAGGGGGCTTTCCTGTCATTATCTGGTCATTCTTTTACTCTCCATGTATGCCAACAGGTTACGGTTTTGTAGCATATGATACCAGAGTCGATCATTTTAAGGAAAGTTTAAACTAGTATTGCCTTTAAGTGTAGACTAAGGTACTATAAACTATAGTTTAGACTCTTTAATGCAATGCTTTCCTTTTCTTCTTTTTTCTGGTGTTGTTCAAGGCTGTGGTAAGTTTTCCTTCATTTTGCTTGTTTCCTGTCCTAATGGTTTGTAACTCCTCTAACTATCCTGCATCACCTTTGTCTGTAATACTTCGTCAAATTCTTTTATAATCTGAAAACAAATATCTGTGTTCAAACACTTACCTTAATGCACTAAAATACCTTTAATTAATGACATTACTTACTCATACTGATATTAACTTTCTCAGACACTGAAACAGAGTACTTAACCTAATGTTTAATAGTTTTCATTTCATATAAAACTAAAAGCTGCAATGCAAGTTACACTGTGAAATATCTTACAAAAAGTTACTGAATTCTCTTTTGGGTTACTCTTATTTGATATCTTCTTTGTAGGTTGTTTTACTTTAGATCTGCACTGACATGAAGTAATAATTGGAATACATCTTTGGAACATATATTGATATTTTCTACTAGTTTTGTTAAGTCACCCAGTAAGGTTAATAAATTGTGGAACACCTTAACCATCACAAATCTGATATATCTCAAGGTCTGGCTAGGCCTCCTTATATCTATACAGATGAGTGTGTGTGCATCTGTGTCTGAGAGTGTGTGTGTTTAATACATATATATCTACATATGTGTATATATATATATATATATATATGTGTGTGTGTGTGTGTGTGTGCATATATATATATATATATATATATATATATATATATATATATATATATATATATATATATATATATATATATATGTATGTACACAAACACACATATACATACACATTCCAAACACAGAAACATGTGTGTATGTATACACGGCTGTATCCATATGTGTATATATGTATGAGTGTGCGCATATATTTATATAGAAATGTATATCTATATATATATCTATATCTATATATATCTATATATATATATATATATATATATATATATATATATATATACTGTGCCACACTCACACACACTCCCACATAAAAATGTATATATAATTTATGTATATTTAGTGTTCTGTATGTGTGTATATATGTGCATAATTTTATATATATATATATATATATATATATATATATATATGTATGTATATATATATATATATATATATATATATATATATATATATATATATATAAAGATATAGATATAATTAAATATCTATATATCTATATATATCTATATATCTTTAATAATATCTTTATAATTTATTTTTTTATAATATCTTTGCAGTAAACCAAGCCCATACTAGTTCTTAGTATTATCCAATCCCAAAAAGAACAACCTAGCGAGGGGATATCTAACCCCAAAAGAACAATGTATGTTAGCCAAACTCTAAGCTATAATTTGTCCTAACGACTTTGCTAGCATGTTATTAATGTACAGTATAATGAACTGTAGTATTCTACATTTGCTAGAGCATGGTAGTTTATGATAGTATGTAAATTGCTTTTTTCTTTTTCTTTTTTGTTCATCTTAAACTCTATTTTGTAACTATCTGTCATTGTAACTCTGTTGGAGCTTTTCTCCCCGGGCCTCCGCTGAAAATGGACATGTATCCAGTCGGACTATCCCAGTCAACAAATGTAAAATAAATAAATAAATAATTATATATGTATATATATATATATATATATATATATATGTGTGTGTGTGTGTGTGTGTGTGTGTACATATATATATATATATATATATATATATATATATATATATATATACATATATGCATATATATATAAATATATATATATATATATATATATATATATATACAGCTCTAGTTTACAAGATCGAAATACCAGTAGACTGACTTTTAAAACACGGAGACCACAACACCGAATGGTTATAATACGGACAATTAAATCCCCGGCTGTCACAAAAATGAATCTGTAAAATGCGACTTACCTCTCATTCAATACAATTATGAAAGTAAGAACTCATGCTGTATAAATAGTGCACTATCACTTTAAATCTCCTTACTACATACCTAACTCTTGCCTAAACCCTGCCCACTAACCAATAGCTGTGTACTTATAAAAGATTCCACTGACTATTCATGAAGATATCTACATCAACCACATGAATATTCACTGGAGATTCAAGTCAGTTATTTCAATTATTTAATTTTTTATTTTTACATTTTTGCTGGGGGGTGCTATGCACCCCCAACCCCCTGCAAATAAATATACCAACTGCGAGAGCGCACTACAGTATGAAAATGGCAAATTTCCTGTTCTTCTCAGCTGGAAGGAAACATTAATCCCAGAAGATACTCCCATTCATACACAGACTGACCAGGGAGGCACTGTTCTAATACAGTGATGGTACATTGACCTCCCTCCACCACAGCAGGATTATACACTAAAGAAACAGATTATAAACAACTCACCAGAAGCTAAATTAATACATCAACGACCAACACTTTATTGCCTTCTTCTTAGTTATAGTTATAGTTAAGTAAACATTTACAACATGAACGGACACATCACACTAAACATTTGCCAGTGTTTTTGACTTACTTAACATGTACTAAAACAAAATGTAAACCAAATAAACAAATAAAAATAAGAAATAACTCGGTATAAAAAACAAACTTCCTTTATTGAACAATAATCCAGTAAGCGCTTTCATCTCCCAACACTGAGACTTCATCAGACTGAATTGCATATTGAATACATTCAATTGAAATACTTAAACCAACTTGCCACATGACTTTCAGAGGTCAGTGCCTTAACCCCTTTCTACTCAAATACACCACAAAATCCTCTCAGCTATTTAAACCTGGAGAGTGGCAAGCATTGAGTCTAACCTGCTGTGAATACTCAAGCCACCCAAATTCTTCCTCTGCATTAAATAGTGTTTCATAACCAGTAATAACTCCTAGCACAATAAATTTAAAATCAATAGGGCAATTCCCCATTTTATAATGTTTACCCATAGCATTATTTTCATTGCCAATCTCTACTGCCCTTTTGTGCTCATACATTCTTCTGTATAATTCTCTACTGGTACGTCCTACATAAAATGCCCCACATAGTTTAAAAATAATTAGATAAATCACATATTTGGATTTGCACGTATAAATGTTGTTGATATTGATTTTAAAATTACTAACAATAATTTCATTAATTCCTTCGTAAATTTTTGCATACTGCCACTGCTTGCATTTGTTCGTCTGACACTAAAATGATTCTGAAAAAAATTCTTGAAACTTTTCCCTCTTTTGTACACAAACCTAGGACCATATCCCACACCATATGCAATATGCAATTCAGTCTGATGAAGTCTCAGTGTTGGGAGACAAAAGCGCTTACTGGATTATTGTTCAATAAAGGAAGTTTTGTCTTTATACTGAGTTTTTTTTATTTTTATTTGTTTATTTGGTTTACGTTTTGTTTTAGTTCATTTATTTTTGACGTTTTACTATAAGCCAAGCTGCATCTAGCTCTTTAGCCGTTCTGACTGGGTTTACTCTACATGATAGCCCCAGTGTATCTATAGTACTTAATCAAGAAGGTATGGCGAGCAGCTTAACATCAAGAAATGGAAATTTGGTGAAAGGAACTAGTGAGGTATTATCTAATCGTTTAGCCCCACCAGCAGACCCTTTTTCTGCTTCAAACAATGCAGTGAACTCTAAGAACTATTCTTTTGATGCCATTGAGTCCTTTAAGGAGCTTGAAAGAGACCTTATCAAATTAAAGCATTTACAGTGGGATGTATTATACTTTGACTGCTGTTTGTGAGTCAAAAGAGTGCCGAAAGGGCTCAGGATAACAAAAATGCCAAATGGTAATGATTTGTCCAAAGAGTTCATAGACAAATGGGTCGAACTTAACCAAAAAGTGGGGCTACAATATGTTGAAATGTTGTCCAGTTGGAACAAGCAAAAAAATAGAACAAGTCAACAACAAGATTAATGCTAGTTTCTTCTCACTTAAGGATAAATTAACTGCAGACAACTTTGATACCAGATATGGTTTAATTCAGGACAAACTGATTAAAGAAAATGATTTTTTGTCAAAACGAAAAATCAAAAAGTTCCAAAGAGATGTTAAGGAGTATGAAGAAGGAGTGGCTTATATAAGAGTGACAGCCAAACCTACAAAAGCAAGGTATGGTGAAGCCAGCCCAGGTACAGGAAATAACATCACAATGAATGCTGCCATTGATGAAGAAGGAGGGCCAAGACGCTCAGAGCATTTAGCACAATGAGGTCAGCACTTGGAGACAAATGTTGAATGCAAGCCTTATCCTGATAACACCAATGGAAATTTTCAGTTGAGTAAAAACTATACAGAATGTACAAGTTTATCAAAAGGGGCCGAATGGCCACAGAACTTGGGTGGAGGTGACTGCAATGAACTCAGGAGGTCAGAACAAGTCTTTCTGGAAGAAGCCGTAGAATAAGTGGAGGAAATGATTCCTCCTTCAGGTACTTTTGACTCTAGACAGAATGTTTGCAGTTTTAAATTATTAATTTGTCATCTCAACCTTTAGATGCCGCTACTTGTGGCATTTTAAATAGGGGCTGGAATTTTGTTCTGGCTGGAAGAGCTAACAAGTCCGATATTATTAATGAATTGAGAGACTTCACCAGGAAGTTAAACTTCAAATTGTTATTTAAGAATAATGATAATAATGCTTGCAATGAGACCCAGCACATATAATCCCCCACTGAGAAAAGAACTGGAAATCTTTTTAACAATGTCTGAGCTACAAATAATTGAACTGTTGGACAATCAGAGTTCTTTCAAATATTATAATATGATAGCGAATGAACGTAAATTGGGTACTTTTCCGTTATCGGGGCAACGCTTATAACACAGTAGCACATATACGCAAGTATCGAAAAAGCCTTTCATTGCTTCAGTTGTCAAGACCTTGCACTGAATTCATACAGGTCAGAGGAAAGAAAGAAAAAAAAAAAGTCTGATTGTTAATGTAGTATACAGGTTACTTCTACATTTTTATTTCGGTCATCTTTGTGTGTACATTTTACATTGTGTTTTACTAGCAAACTGTAGAAGTACTACGAAATAAAAAAGTGATTTACAATGGATATCATCCGTACCTGATTTTCATTATTTTTGTAAGTAATAACTGTAAGCTCTGAAGAAACATTCATGTGACTCACTTGCTGAACTTTATACTGACCGTGCCTTAGTCTTGCATGTCTCTAGTATACTAGAAATGTATAAACACTATGATCTTACGTGCTTTTTGACAAAGCATACATTTTCAGTGTATGCAATTGTTAATGTATCTGTCAAGTATGTTCTCCCTCCTGCGATCTCTTTAGTCCCATTATGCCAGCATTTTTGAATTCTGCCTTAAAAGACTGCAGAGTTAGTGACACCTACTGACCATAACAAAAAAAAATCAATTCTTCTCGAAATGTTCGGAAGAGGAGTGTAAAGTACCTATACCGTTATTATTATACCGTTATTATTTCTAAAGGAAATAAGGTAGTGAAGCAGTTGGTGCACGAATTCTGTCAATAATGGAGTGCTAAACTAGTAAACTGTTAAAGTATCTAGGTTAATAAAATGATCTACCTATTTACAAAATGCCTAATTTTTAATAGTTTACAGCTGCAGTGGACAACTGAAGCCCATTTTCCCTCATGAGTGAATTACAAAAAAAATGAAGGTGAAGACACATCCAAAATAAAAATATGTTTGTCTTACAAAGTGCCTTATGTAATCTCAGGGCTAACTGCTGTGTGATCATTGAGTGCGCCTACTAGCACGTTGTAAGTGTTGCCCCAATAACAGAAAAGTACTGTAAATTGTTTTACGATTTAATTAATGATGAAAAAGTACTAATCTGCAAAGCTGATAAGGGCAATTCTTTGGTTGTACTTGACAGAAAATTGAACAAAAACTGTGTCAAATGTTGGCTGATGTAGTTTTTTATGAAAAGGTATCTTTCAACAAAGTGAAAAGTCTTATGCTTTTACTGATGCTCTGATTGAGGAATGGTTCTACACAGGTAGAATAACTGAAGAAATCAAGAACTATATTAACAACAAGTCCCCCAAATTTAGTAGGATTTTTGGTCTTCCAAAAATCCACAAAGATTTGGATAACCCGCCTTTTAAACCCATTGTAGCCAGTGAGGGCACAAAAACAGAGGTAATTTCCATTTTTGTTGAAAAACATTTACAAAAGGTGGCAGTGAAAAGTAATTCTTACATCAGAGATATTTTTGATTTTATTCAAAACATTAAGGAAGTGAATGTTTTGGACTCAGATTTACTGGTCACCTTAGATATAAAATCTTTATACACAGTAATTCCCAATGAAGAGGGGATGGAAGTGGTCAGGTTGGAGTTGCTAGCCTCAGGACTTTTTTCCAAGAACATGATTAGCTTGTTAATGGAAATGTTAGATGTTATTCTTTGTTATAACTTTTTTAAGTTTAACGAAGACATTTACCATAAAAAATGGAGTGGCAATGGGTGCAGTGATGGCACCAAGTTATGCCAATATTTTCATGAATGGCTGGGAAAGAATGCACATTCTAGTTGACAAGTTTACTGACAATATTATTTGTTACAAACATTTTATTGATGAACTTTTTATTGTGTGAAGAGGGGGAAATGATTCCCTCAGAGTTTTTATAAAACACATTAATAGTATCAGTACTTATTTACAGTTTACATCAGTCTGGGATGAGATGTAACATTATTTAAAGACAAAGGCAAGTTGTCAACTAAAATTAACAAAAAGAATGTGCAGAATAATGCATACTTGCATTTTTCTAGTATGCATTCTATGAATATCAAAGAAAATATAGTAAAGGGACACTTAATGAGGGTTAATCAATTAACTACCAATGATGCAAATTTTTATAGTGAAAGTGAAAATTTGTGTTGTAAATTTGTAGCCAGACGTTATTCCAAGCAATTGGTTAGAAACAATCTTGAGGAGATCAGTGAGGTTAGGAAGAATGTCAATTTTCTTTTCAAAGAAAATGTTAAAAAAGATTATAAGACTGCTATGCAACTTTCCAGTAGTGTTGACTCAGCAGCAATAAAACGCATTATTAACAACAATTGGAAAACATTAAAAAGCAGTGAAGAGGTTTACAAAGCAGTGGGAGATGGTCCTAGGTTTGTGTACAAAAGAGGGAAAAGTTTCAAGAATTTTTTTTCAAAATCAGTTGAGTGTCAAACAAACAAATGCAAGCAGTGACAGTATGCAGAAATATTATGCATGTAATTTTTGTGATTTAATTTACGAAGGAATTAATGAAATTATTGTTAGTAATTTTAAAATCAATATCAACAACATTTATACGTGCAAATCCAAATATGTGATTTATCTAATTATTTTTAGACTATGTGGGGCATTTTATGTAGGACGTACCAGTAGAGAATTATACAGAAGAATGTATGAGCACAAAAGGGCAGTAGAGATTGGCAATGAAAATAATGCTATGGGTAAACATTATAAAATGGGGAATTGCCCTATTGATTTTAAATGTATTGTGCTAGGAGCTATTACTGATTATGAAACACTATTTAATGCAGAGGAAGAACTTGGGTGGCTTGTGTATTCGTGGCAGGTTAGACTCAATGCTTGTCACCCTTCAGGGTTAAATAGCCGAGA
The DNA here is from genome assembly GCF_019279795.1 of Protopterus annectens. Lineage (NCBI taxonomy): Eukaryota > Metazoa > Chordata > Ceratodontiformes > Protopteridae > Protopterus > Protopterus annectens. The sequence continues at coordinate 443,399,154 of NC_056734.1, read as the reverse complement.
GGATTTTGTGGCGTATTTGAGAAGGAAGGGGTTAAGGCATTGACCTCTGAAAGTCATGTCACAAGTTGGATTAAATATTTAAATTGAATGTATTCAATATGCAATTCAGTCTGATGAAGTCTCAGTGTTGGGAGAAGAAAGCGCTTACAGGATTATTGTTCAATAAAGGAAGTTTGTTTTTTATACTGAGTTTTTTCTTACTTAGCATGTAGTCAGTGTACTGCACATAAATAACTTCAGTTGAATTCATTAGCAAAGTCTACATTTTGAACTTTCAGTCTTGTAAAAGTTAGTATAGTGAAGTTTTGATCATATAAAACTTCGACATTGTAGTCTTCGTATTGTGGGTTTCAGGATTGTAGTATTACAATCTTGAAAAGTAGACCCATATACACACACACACACACACACACATATATATATATATATATATATATATATATATATATATATACATATCTATGTATATATATATATATATATATATATATATATATATATATGTATATATACACATCTATGTATATATACATATCTATCAAAACATATGCACATACACATACCCACACACCCACTTGTACGTGAATACATCTTGTCTGTCTAAAATGTAATAAATGAAATATGTGATACTGGGGGTTTTGGGAATGAATCTTAAAATGTATGGTGCAACCACTTACAATAAACCAAGTTTGCATACCCCAAAGTACAAAGTGTTTCATTTCATATATCCCAGACCCTGTATAGTCCATTTATATATTTTTTATCATTTCTTTTTCATTTCATTTTAACAGTACAGTTTTGGACTTTTTGGTGTAAGTATACTTTTGCAATAATGTTATTTGGTTTTCTGACCAGAAGATGCAGAGTGATATCAGGTTACCCTAAATCAGGTTTAACTTTCAATCTGTTTCAGTATATGAGCAGAGGTTAGTCTATTTGAGGTAAGCTTTCTGAATATCTCATATTCTGTTTTTATAATTATCAGCATATTAATTGTTGTCTGTATTTTATCTATATTTCATAATATTAGTGCAGTTTAGCTTATTTCTTAATGTTTTAACAATCATTACACATGCATTATGATTGGCTATTTTTTTATTTTTATACATTATTTTTATTAAATCGGCTTATTATTTTAGATTTTTTATTGACATAGTTTTGTGTTTTGACTGTGATCTAGTTGGGAGATGCTTTGTTGATTAGCAGGGTATATCGTACCCATGTGTGAATGTTTCAGTACACAGTATGACCTGGATCATTTTATATGGCTATTAAGACCTACTTGTATTAAGGAAACATTTAATTCTCACGTAATATGACTACAATGATAGTAAAGAACATTTCTCAAAGACTTCATTGGCTTATAAGACTAAAAATGCACAGACTTATTTTAGGATGATAGTCCAGACTGATCTTATTAAAGTAACAATCGATATTTGAATGTTACCCAAATATTAAATTAACCGATCTTAAACATACTGAATCAGACATCAAGGTTGAAGCAAGCAAAAAGTATACTGTGAGGAATGATTGTATAAAAAATGTCAACTAAGAATGTTGTCTACACAGAACTGTTTTCAAAATAAGTCAATAATGATGATCTATAGGGAATGGGATAATCATATTTGGTCTGTCACTTTGATTCAGTTTTAAGTAAATGCTGATTAGCTGACTCCATTGAACTGGTTTAAAAGCACAGCTATGAATGATGCTGGGGGGGCTGACCCTGCCACCACTGCATGCTTCTTTTACTCCCTTAACAAATAATTAAACCTATGGTGATATTATGCACCCTCACAGTAAGTTAAAAATGTTGTGTTTTTGAACGTGAAATGGGTTCTTATGAGAAGAAGCTACACTTCATGGCACCATTCAAAACCACAACAACGAGTCAACTTAAGGAGGAGAAAACATTAAGTTAATGTTACCAACATTCACACAGAACCCAAAGGCATGTTCTACCACCCACCTGTGATACATATTACACTATGTCTTAGAGGAATACCCTAATGTTGGCTATAAAAGTATAAGGAATGTACAAAATTAGTCCCATTATTGTTCTTTTCATTAGTGCAGAGAAAAGGAAAAAGTATCATTTACATCTGTGATTCAGTCACTAAACTAACACCACTACAACACAGCAGTAGTCGTACCACAGGGCACAAACTTCAGTAGATGCAGTGCCGCTCAAACACCAGGAAGAAGTACAGAACTAACTCAACACACAAGCCACCCTGGTTGAATCATAAGCTGTATAACAGAAGGAAGAAAATCATGGCAAAAATTAGGAGGTATTGCATCCAGCTAGATAAAAGCACTCTCAACAAACTAAACCAACAACTCAAAGGACAAATAAAGTCTAGCATAACCAAATTTGAGGTAAATTTGGCCTTCCAGGCCAAGGACAACTACAACGCATTTTTTAGCTATGTCCACAACTTCAAAAGCAACACACAATTGTGTGCAGAACTCATTGTAAATGGAGCCACCTATACTGAGCCAAAGGATATAGCAAACCTTCTGCCTGATAAATTCAGCTCTGACTTTACCCCTCTCTCCCCCTCAACCTTCCCTCAGGAACTATCATCAAATATAACTCCCCCTACTGTCACTAGGGAACAGGTCTTTAATGCTGTCTCTAAGGCCAAGAACACTGCATCAATGGGCCCAGACAGTATTCCAAGATGCCTTCTAAACAACATGAAACATGACCTATCAGGCACTCTGGAATTGTTATTTAACTGTAGCCTCCAAACAGGCTACATGCCTCATGAATAGAGAACAGCAAAAGTCATCTCTCTGCACAAAGCTGGGCCACCTACAGACCCATAAGTCTCATTATTCTCATATGCAATGCCATGGAATGAATTATCATGGAAATTATCAGAAATGACATAGGAAACCTCCAAACACTGGACCCAACCCAGCTGGATTTCGTCAAGGACAGAGTATGCCTACTCAGCCTGGTGGAGTTCTTTTTGAAGGTCACCAAAGCAATGGCTGAAGGCAAAATTATTCACACTGCCTACCTTGACCTGGCCAGACCATTTGACACAATACCCCACTCAGGCATTGTTGAAAAATTTAAGAGGTTACGTACAAACCCTTATGTCACCTGATGGATAACTAGCTGACTCACAGACAGGACCCAGAAAGTTAAAATTGGGGAGTCCAGCTCTATAAAGAGGCCAGTCACAAGCAGAGTACCTTAGGGAACAATCTTGGGACCACTCCTTTTTGGCAGTAACATCTCTGAAATCAAAACCATTGTCAATGGCCTCTGGCTGTCTAAATTTGCAGATGATTTCAAATTAGGAGCTGTCACTGAATCTCCCACCAACACATATGTTCTGAAGGGAGGGCTGACGCAGACAAATAATTGGTGTCAGAGCCATGGACTAAAACTAACTTCTAAGAAATGTGTAATAGTATCCTTTGGGAAGTCTCCCATCCCAGGTACTTATCATATTGACAGCACACCCCTAAGAGTTCACCCAGTAGTCAAGGACTTCGAGACACACATAGACAGTAATCTAACCATTGACCATCATGTGTCTACAGTAGTGAGGAAAAATCATTCTATGTTGTGCAACGTATAAACAAAGGTATGTCATCTAGGTCTAAGGAAGTCATTGTTCCACTGTATTTAGCATTCATCAGACCTATCATTGAGTACAGTGCCACTTTTGGTATGTACCTAGCCAGGCATATCCACCAACTGCAACTTCCACAGAAGTTCTTTACTAAAAGAATACAAGTAACATGTCCTGTGCAGACCGCCTCAAGGTCCTATCCCTGTAAGCTGTCTCCTACAGGCGTTGAGGGGGATCTATGCTTGGCATATAATACATTGTCAGATCCCATCCTGATTAACCTCCTGCATATCTGTAAAACAAACAGCACAAGAATGACCCATTCTAAAGACGTAAACCTTGCAAGCAATATAAATATGACCTGCTGAAGAGACAGGTATGTATCCCAGAGACTACACCCTTTCTGGAACAGGCTCCCCATTTATGTGAAGCAGAGTTTGTCCCTAAACCAATTCCAGTGTAACTTGGACAATTGGATGGGGAACAGAAAATTCATCCCTGGTTTGGTACCTATGTCTCTAATGGACCCAGGCAACCTGTAAATGGTTCATCTCCCAGACCCCTGCTTGTAAATGTATCATCTCAATGTCCAAAGAAAGTTCCGTGCTATAGCTAAAGTCCCACCAGACAACAAAATACAAAGTCCAAAAAGAAAGAATGGCAGGACACTGCTGGATTTACTCCTCCTTTTATTAAAACACAAAAATTAGCCAAGGATAAGCGCTTTCGGATAGATAACCCTTCATCAGATAGAGAGAACAAACATTTCCATCAATTTAAACTAAAAATCAACCAATGAACAATCAGTAAACTACCCGCCTTTTTTGTAGGGCGGGCTTCAGAGGTACCATGTCATTCAACCCTGGGCTCCTATGATCCATCAGTTCCAATATCCATTTGGATTCAAGAGATTCTGTTAATAGCTTAATGTCACCTCCCCTGTTGTTTAACCTTACATTAACCACTGCCCTAAACCTGAAAGTGTGTGTAGGGTTCAATTCAATGTGTCTGTATAGGGCATTGTGTACGTCCTTGTTCCTTATACTGGATAGATGTTGCAATATCCTAATTTTGAACATGTTGTTGGTTTTTCCCATGTAGAAACTTGAACACTGCATACATTCTGCCAGATAACCCATATTGTTGGTCCTACAAGTGGCTCTGGCTTTGAGATTGTACGTCTTACCAGTAGCAGGGTGTGTAAAGACTGTATCCTTATTAATAAGGGGGCATGCTTTGCAAAAGCCACAGGGGACACTGCCAGCTCTATCCTTAAGAAAGTTTGATGTAGTTGCAATTTTCTCAGTGCATAGAATATCTTTCAGGTTTTTCTTTCTCCTGTAGCTAAAACTGGGTCTGGCTCCAATAAAACCCTTCAATTTATTGTCACTCCTTAGAATGTTCCAATTTTTAGAAACTATGTTTTTTATATCACCTATATTACTACTGTAGGTGAAGAATAATTTTGGATCCTTGGATACATATCTAGTAGAGGCATATTCCTTATCCTCACCTATCCTATGTCTAAGCCATGGTTTATATTTGTTATCCCTTTTTCGTTTGCTGTCACTTATGATATCACTTATTGTTCCCTCTTTATAGCCCCTATCTTGTAAACAATGCTTTAAAACATTCACCTCATTCTCATATTGTGTATCTTCCAAGCATAGTCTGGATATTCTACCAACCTGGCCTTGGATGATGTTGGGGAACATATAACGAGGGTGCATGCTATCATAACATTACAAACTGTTCTTCCAACAGTCCTTCCTATATAATTTGGAAGAAAAGCCAGCACTGGTCTGTGTGATACTAACATCAAGAAAGTCTATCCATGTGTCTGAATAATTCAATTTAAATCTAAGGAAGGACTTAGTCAAGTGTAAATAACTCACAAAATCCTCCAGCAAATCTATGCCCCCCTTCCAGAAGAAAAAAACATCATCAACAAAGCGAGTATACATATGGACATATTGCATCCATTCTTGGTTATTGAAAATAGCATCCCTTTCCCAAAACCAAAGGACCAGGTTGGCATATGTATTAGCACAGGGGGTGCACATAGCTACCCCCTGTGCTTGTCTAAAGGTCTGCTTAGCCCCTATGAATACATTGTTCTCCAAAACCATAGTTAGCAATGTCCTAATCAAAGTTATTTTCCTTCCATCCTCACCCAGATCCCTCAGAACCTCACCTATGACATGGATGCCATAGTCATTGCTAATCACAGTAAAGAGATTATGAACATCCAATGTCACCATTAAAAGATCTTCCTGGGGTTTGCTGTTATTAACCTCCTCTACTCTCCTTAAAAAGTCACCCGTATCTTTAAGCACAGTCACAATCTCTTTACTGCCATTCTTTCTTTTTGGACTAAATGTATCATCTCCCAAGCCCTGCTTACACTTATCAAGGATACAAGAACTTGTCAGAGATTTGGAATGCATGGCTAGGCTTAAAAAAGGCCCTTGTGGCTGTTAATCTAGTAAACAGCTATGAACCTATGAATACTTCAGAATCCAAAAAAACAAATAATGAAAAAAGTAATGATATTATAAAAAAATGTTAAAACAAAATACATGACATTGGTAGTTTTGAGCTTTTCGTCAAATAATAATGATGTCCTTCATGAGGCTTATTTAATGAATAAGCTGTTAAACACCATTTAAATACTTTACCTCATTACATCTGAGTGACGCCTCCAGGTGCATCTGCAGTTAACTCCTGCTCATGCTTCTAAGCATCAAATATTGTTTGCTCATATTTGCATTAATAATTCCAAAACAATGCTACGTACAAGGTTTTAAGAGATTTCATCTTAAAAGCTTGCACAATAGCAAACTCGACTACATTAATATTTGATCTCTGTCTTGTGGAGGTAAATAGATATTAACTGTTGTTTTTTTATGATATTAATTTATATAGATATCATTTTTACATTTTTCTAAATATCTCAACAACCAAGTAGCACAGATAGAACTCCTTAGCCTCATATGAAAGCTCTCAGCTAGATAGGGTTGCCACCTTTCGTTGTGGCTAAAACTGGAGTAAGGCCACACCCCTCGCATCACCAGTATCCATGCCCACCCCATCCTTTCTCCTGCCCACACTCTGCCCCTTTTGTGATGCCACTGTGACATCATCAGGTGGGGAATGCTTTCTTTTTCTGTTCCTAATACCTGCTTTCGGTTAATTTACTATGTTTTTCTGCAAAAAAGCATAGTAAATCAGCCAATTTACAAACTCCAATAGTCTGTTTCCTTTTTTGAAACGGAATACTGGAGTTTGTACAGTGTTTTCCAGACTACCTGAAAATCAGTTTGATTTCCGGATAGTCCGGAAAAAAAAAGGGGTGGCAGCACTACAGCTAGATGAATAAAATGCTGCTGACAGTATGTGTGTAACTTGAGTGGTTGCTGAGATATTGTAAGTTGTTTGCAAAATATTACAAATGTAATAATTACTGTGTTTACTGTGACTTATAAAATTCAGTTTAAGACCTAGAACCTAAAGAATACTACCACTTTAAAAATAGTTTGCGCTGAAGAGTTTGCAATTTATACTTCTTTCATAACCCCTATGGTTCCATAGATATGAACATTTGTTTGAAATGTGAAGACACAATTTAATTCTGTGAAAAGACTTAGGCAACTCCCATTGGAAGTTACAGTGCAAACTTCCTGAACGCCAATGGAGTGAATGAGTTAATACAAAAAATATTGGTGCTAGTTAATAAATTATGAATTCCATAACAAACATCTGTTATGTTTTAAAGTATTTAAATTGTGTTTAACAGTTGTATTATTCAATTAGGCTAGGTAGACAGTACTGTCAGTGCCTACCTTCCCACTATGGGACTGACCATCAGGTCATGGACGACATTTGTTTGGATGGGGGTACCATATGGAAGCTTGTCAATTTGTGTCACCTCCATGTGTAGTTTAGGAGGATGTGCGGTCTGCCTCTCTCACTGGACACTATAGTATGTGTAACTGTAACCATCGTTGTTCTACAGACCTTTCAGTGATCTGCAGAGAACATGCTACAAATACTTCAGTGCTAGCCTTGCATATCCTATACCACTTCTGCAACATTATGCTTCATCTTGTGGAAGAGCATACATATAGTTCCCAAGGAATGCAGTGGAGAGAACTATCACTCTGTGGGTTTTTACACCTTTGCCATCTCTCTAAGGTCATGGGAGCCACAGATTGCACACACTTTATATTTAAGACCCCAGCTGGTCCACATCACTAGGATGTTTTCCACTACTTCATTTGCCAGGTGGTATGCAATCCCAAGTCATCGTGCATAACATTTCTATGTGCCACCTAGGTAGTTATCATATTCACACATATGATACATGTCCAATCTATACCAACAGTTCAATTGGACCCACAGGGCCATCTACTAGACAAGCACAGAGAACAGTATATATTTTGTTTTATTGTCTTTATTGTCACTGTATCAACCCACATAAAGCCTGTACACCAGCTGAGCACTCTTGTGTCAGGGCTAGCTTTGGTCTACATTTCAAGCTCTTGAAGGTGACCATCAGTGTTCTTTGAAACCATTTCAGGAATAGATTCTGTGGCTGAGTGGTCAGCTGTTAAAGGCTACTGCTGCTGAATTTTCATACAACTAGACAGCAGGAAACATATACTGGTGTCACTGTTATATATTGTAGAAGATGTCAAATTTATGTTGGAGTTATGTCTGATTATATCCATCCAAAACTTCTGCTTGACTGTTGCTGATTTCTGTATGCATTTGAGTTTTCCCACCCACCTGCCCTAGTTCTTTTGTGCTTTTAAACTTGGTGGCCTTTGAGTTTCTGCCCCCTACTGTAAAATCTGACTTTGGATACTCCTCCCATTTTCAGCTCATTCTACTGAGCACTGAGAAATCAGTTGGGAAGCCCCCCTTTAATCTCTTAAACTTGAATTATCTTCTGTTTTATTCAGCTGCTTTTATGGTATTTTTGCTTATTCCTATTTTAGCTCTTTGCTGCTCACTCTTAAAGTGTTCAGTTGCATTTAATCTTTTGCATGTGTCACTTCTAGTTACTAGCCCAATTACATTGTATCTGATATTGTAAGCCTCTTAGTTTTGATTTAAGTACATGGGCTCAAAACTAGTTATCTTACATTAGGAAGGTTTGTGGTCTATATTCTTGGGGCAGGAGAGGTAGTTTACACCCTTCTGAGTTGAGAATTGCTGGTTGAGGGCTTATTGTGCCTGTTATTCAAAAAGTTTATTTGTTCTGGTTTAAGCACTAAGGCTCCAAACCAGTTATTTTACGTTAGTAAGGTTACTGGTCTACGCATTTGTGGTAGGAGAGGATAGCCTACCTATGTTGTTCTGAGCTGGGAATTACTAGTATAAGTCTTATTGTGCCTTTATTTGATTGGCTAGAGGGCCAGCTTATTTAAAATTTGAATTTCTGTGCCTGAGTCATATGACAACATTTGGCAACCATGCTACTTGAGAAGAAGAGTGTTTGCTGGTTTCTGCTAAGCTCTACAAAAGCTAAGATTTACATTACCATATCCACTGTTTTGACACTTGTTTTTTGCTGAATTTAGTTTTTCTATGATGACTATCTGCACTTTTTGACCTTTTGTACAGACTTTAGGTAGAACTGCTGCTCTCCGCACAGCGGTGCCTAGCAATGATCTGTATTTTGCAGTGTAATTTCCCCCTTTTAATCTATGTAGGTGTCCATCTCTCGCAGTGTAAGTTTCCCTTAAAATACCCTTACTGTCTAGACAGAATTTTTAAAATACTACAGCATCTAGTTTGCACATAGCTGAGCATTGCTCTTCAAGTTCCTTGTGTCATTAACCTACTCAGTATTTAAATTTCCCTCGCTCCTCCCTGGTAGATCAGTAGCCATGGATATGCACTTACCAGCTCTCTGTCTGTCTCTCTCTCTCTCTCTCTCTCTCTGTCTCTCTTTGGCCACTCTGGTTGGAATGGGTATTTTGAGGCATTGTGGCAATTGCCTCATATATACTGACAACCCATCTATTCTTAATAAAGCAGAGGAAGTGTGCAGGAGGTATAAATACACCTTAACCCTTTATGGAAAACTCTCTCATAAAGTCAAAACTAATGAGTCGAGCTACAGGCACCCAAGGAATAGGCAGGGATCATTTCGGATAAATATTTTAACAGAGGCACAGGAACACATAAACACTTAATGAATCATTGCATTTTCATCAATCAAAGACTTCTTCAGATGTGCACTCACATAAAATATTCTAAACAATATATATCTTTACTTCCTCACTGACCTACCACCAAATTAAACCAATTAATCAATGAACCAAAAAGTTAAGAACCAGTGATAAAACAGGTATTAAAACAAGGTAAACATTATTAATGCATTAAAATACTCGTATATCAAAATTATTAAACCCACAGTAAAATATATAATTTTATTTGGCAACCACTACAGTAAGATTATGTATTTTTAAAAATATGTTTAAAATCTATAAGTAAATTCCCATTCACTGACTTGATCAGTCTAAATCTGGTTAATATTCCATCTAGTGGCTAAAATTCTCCTTAAAAATAACATGTAAACTTAAGAATAAAAAAATGTCTAAAATATATGTATATAAAATATTTTAAAAGCTACAAAACTATTTTAATTAATATGATACCAGGGCACAGAAGAAAATAGGGATGTTTCTCAGACTTTTGATGTGCAGGACCCTTTACAATTTCCCATTGTCCGTCAATCGAAGAAGTGAGAGGTTAACAAGAATCCCCCATTTTACAATTACGATTCTAGCAGGAGGAATGCGATGTGAAGGGGGAGACTTTAGATACCTGTTTGGAAGTTATTGGTATGGAAAAGGGAAATTGTATTGTTAAGGATGGGTGTAAATATATCTACAATAATTACAATATTTTCAACTGTAGTAGTCTTGACATCAATATCACTCATTTTAGTTTGTTTTCCAAAGGTTTTTAATTTATCCCTTGAACGAAATGTAATATTAGTAAAGTTCTAATTGATTTAAAACTGTTTTTGCAAAAGAAAATTTTGAGATATTGTTTGGAGATGGGTTGTGATTACAACTAAAGGGCAGAAATTTTAAAGACAAAATCTACCATTAATCCTCTATTACACCGCCAGTTGAAGAATTTTGAAACCTTACTGAAAGAGAAATTAAGAAAGGGGATTGAAGCCAATAGGTTTGCTTCCAACCTTACCTTGGAAGAAAAAACACTGCTACAAGAATTAAGAACCAAACATTTATTAGGATAATGAAACTGGATAAAGGGGGGGGACCATTGTTATGGATAGGATTGAATACGAGGCCAAAATGATGGATATTTTATGTGATGAAAATAAATATCAGAGGGTTTCAATAAATGAAATTAATTTAGCATATTAAAAGATTGATTTAGACTTTTATGATTTATTGTTAGAAGGAATTATATGTTTTGATACCTACCAATATTTAAAAATGGATAAACCTAAGGTTCCATCAATATTTGGCATACTTAAAACACATAAAGTTGTCCTGAACCCACCCCTTACCTATTGTGTCTTCTTGTGGTTCTAGAACTCACCCTCTGACCAAGTACTTAGATAATAAGTTAAAAAGGTCATGAATAATGAATAGTCAAAATCTTAAGGATTCATGGGATTTTCTTAGGGTGGTTAAACCAGAACTGTTTCAGGAAGATTATTATTTTTGTTCCAGCTGATGATGTAGATTTATTTTCAGGGATGCAGTGGTTTGAAGAAACCTTTTCTGTAAGAGGTCATTTTAACCAGGATGAGTTCTGGACTTGTTTGAGTTTTATGGAGATGGTTCTTAAAAATAATTTTATTTATTTTGAAGGTAAATTTTTTCAACAGACTAGTGGGGTGGCTATGTGTGCATGTTGCACCATGATATATGCCAACATTATTTTGTTTATGTGGGAAGATAAATTTGTACTTAAGAATCCTTTTACATGGTGCTGGAAATTATATAAGCATTATTTGGATGATATTTGTATATTTTGGTGTGACGAAGATAAATTAAAGGGATTCATTACCTATATTAATAATACAAATGAATTTTTAAATGTTTACATATCATATCAGTTATGATAAAGTTAACATTCTGGATGTTACTATTCACAGAATGTTAGAGACCAAGGATTTTAAGTCCACTGCATTTCGTAAGGGTACATTTTCTAATTCGGACTTATATTATACAAGTGCACACTCCCTTCACCAAAAGAAGAGCTTGTGAAGGGTCAATATGTAAGAATCAGTAAGATGACTTCAAATCATCTTGATTTTTTAAGAGAGTGTGATATACTTAAAGATATGTTTATGGACAGAGGATACAACCCCCCCCCTTTGATTGATAATATTAAGGGTGACATCCTGCATGGTAGAGACATGAAGTTCTTCCGTATTCTTGAGAAAGATGGTGAAATAAATAGAGAAAGTAATACTGGGTTTCTGAATCCTGATGATGATTGTGATTTTAAGGGTGTCTTCATGACTGATTTTAATGGGGATGCTGGAGTTATTAGGAGAATTATTACAAAAGAATGTATGCAGTTTGCATGGTTATCAGACGTCAAAGGTATTTTTAAGACCCCCCCCTTAAATTCATTTTTCAGAAAGGCCCATTTAAAAGATATACTTGAAAGTAAATCTAATTATTATAGGAAAAGTAAAAAAAAGCAGGTACTTACAAGTGTGGGGGGTGTTCCTCTTGTCCCTATATTCTTCAGGGAGATGAAGTTTTTATTTCTTGTCAGAATAAGAGTATTAAAGGGAGATGTTTTTCCAATTGCAATAGCTTTGGGGTAGTATATCTTGCCCTGTGCGACAAATGTGATGCATTTTATATTGGGAAAACTGAGAGAAAATTGAAAACCAGGATATATGAACATTATTACGACATTATTATGACAAAAAAAAACGTGAATGATAGGAATGTATTGTTTAAGCATACATTGGACTGCAAGGAAGCTAAGTGTTTGTTTTATGTTGTGAAAGAGATTCCAGTTGATGTTAGAGGGGGATCTTGGGAAGCCACTGATGAATTTAAAGAGCTATATTGGCAATTAGTCCTTGAGGCTAACAAATACACAGGACATACCAAGTATCTATCAATAGCCCCTGTGTTAAAAATAAGGGCAGCTAGGTTATAAGATTATTTCTTTTTTAATATTTTTATATTTATATTTGTTGACTGAAGAAAATACTGCCAGGAACCACCACGGTAAATAGAGATGAATTTATTTTGAGACAAAACAAGCGCTTTCACGCATTAATATGCGCTTCATCAGGTTACAAATTATACTAAAAATGAACTCACTTTATATAGTAAAACCAATATTTATATTTGTTGCTGTTGCCTCTGTGTCATATTAATTAAAAAAGTTTTGTAGGTTTTAAAATAATTTATATATATATATATTTTACCCATTTTTTCATTCTTAAGTTTCCACGTTTTATTTATTATTTTTTAGGATAATTTTAACCACTAGATGGAGTATTGACCAAATTTATACTGATCAAGTCAGTGAATGGGAATTTACTTATAGATTTTAAACATACATTTAAAATTACATATTCTTAGTGTATTGGTTGCCGGCTGATATGCCAACTATATCTTAGCTATAATTATCAAAATGCATTTTTATTAGACCTTACTCTGCTGATGCTTTCAACTGTACATATCCTGTATTTTATAATTGTCCACAATTGCTCTCTATATTTTATATTAAGAGAACTTTACTGTGATTATCCAGTTGTATTTTTTTATTTCGTTACCAGAATGTACATTGTCAATGCTTTACAACTACTCTGTGTTTTATAATTGTTCTATGTTTTATAATTATCCTGTAATTCATGCTGTACTTTTTATTGAATATGGAGTTTTTCTCCCTGGGCCTCTGCTGAAAAAGGACATGTGTCCAGTCAGACTTTCCTGGTAAACAAATGTAAAATAAAATTAAAAAAATATATATTTTTACTGTGATTTTAATCATTTTGATATACGAGTATTCTGATGTATTAGTAATGTTTACCATGCTTTAATACCTGTTTTATCACTGGTTCATAACTTTTGGTTCATTAATTAATTGGTTTAAATTGTTTGGTAGGTCAGTGAGGAAGTGAAGATATATATTGTTTAGAATATTTTATGTGGGTGTGCATCTGAAGAAGTCTTTTGATTGTCAAAAACACGGTGATTTGTTAAGAGTTTATGTTTTCCTATGCCTCTATTAAAGTATTTGTCTGAACTGATTCCCACTTGTTCTTTGGATGCCTGTAGTTCGACTTATTGGTAGATTAATAGACAGTTTGTCCTCCTTAATCTGTGGTTTGTCGACAACCAAAACTAATCCTGTAGAGGTTGTCAGTGGCACTTGCACCCCACCTTTTCCACAGGTTAAAGATGCTATACATAAATCTACTTATGCTGAGGCACTTAGAGATAACCTTCCTAAAATACTAAGATATCCTGCACAGCACAATCAAAAAAGGGCCCTCAGCCATCATATAAATACTCCATAAAAACACAACCCACAGCTACAAATAGCAAGACTGTATTTAGTGCATCTACTGCTAGGCCCTTAAAGCAAATCAGCGCACAGCCAAATTTCCTGGTCACTGGTGATTCTAACGTGAAGCACACTGATGCCCTCCTCAGCAGACTGAGTAAAGAGGGAGTCCATTGAGGTCATTATCCCACTGTTAAATAAACCACCAGGTGAGCAAAATAGACCCAATATTTATTAAACACACACAGTAATACTCTAGTACCTTGGCTAAAAGCCATCCAGGAGTAACAGTCAGATAAAATCCAGTCACATAAATACAAAAATCAAAAAATCAATTATACAATTAACCAATTAAAGTAAAACACTTCAATTAATTTCATTATTCAGGGGACAAAGTGCCGAACTTTAAAATACACATGGATTCTTTATATAATAATTTGTTCTTAAAGGTTTCGTTTCGTCTAAAACAAAATTATTACATACTTTGTCTAACATAGAAGCCTGCAAAACAGAAAAATCAGAATTATGAAAAGACTTAAAATGTTGAGCAATAGGACTATCTAATTTCTCAGGTTTACTATATCTAATATGTTCCTGCAGTCTAATTTTAAATTTTCGTTTACTTTCCCTGACGTTAAACAAATCACAAAGGCATCTCAAAATATGTATGATACCCTCAGTATTACAATCAAATCTATCTGTGGTATCAAATCTAACAACATTAATATAGGAACAACAATTACCACATGGGTAAGTACCCCTTTCGATCAGAGAAATAGTTAACGAAAACCTCAGATAACACAAAGGAATTATGGACCAAAACATCTCTAAGATTCCCACCTCTCCTATATGAAATACTAGGTTGATTATACAAAAGTTCCATCAAATCCATACTTTTAATAAGTAGCCCCAATAATATTAAACTAAAGAAACAATCTCATCACTAAAACATAAAAAGAAGTTAAGGAATACACATTTCTCTTTAATTTAACACCAGTGACATTAACATTATTGTTACTATATTTAACTCAGCTATCCAACCCATAGTCACAAGAAAATTTACACAGACTTCCTATAACTTGTGTGTCCTGAGTAGCCTTGTTAATAGCTTATTCAACCAAAGATGGATACCCCTTAAAGGCAAACATATCACAAGTTCTAAGAATTTCCACCCTCAATTATCATCATTATTACATAGTCTCCTAAGCCTAATAAGGTCACCATATGGTAAAGAAGACAATAAGTGAGGAGGGTGGCAACTGTCTCCACGTAAACACGGTCTCCCATCAACAAATGTTCGATGTACTGACGTCCTTAAAAAAATATTTCCACAAATAGATAAATTGATGTCCAAAAAAGAGACATCATTATGGCATTGAAGGCCTTCAAAAAGAAAACCAAAACGATTATAATTCAAAAATTCATAAAACATAGAAACATATTCACAACCCCCTTTACAAATAAAAATCAAATCATTGATAAAGCAGTAATAATTAATCACAAAATTAAAAATAAAACTCATGTCCATAAATACACTCTATTTCAAATAGACCCATGGTCAAGTTTGCATACATAGGGGCAAAAGATACCCCCATCACTGTTCCCTGTGACTAATGATAAATATTACCATTAAAAACAAAATAATTATGCTTTAAACAAAAATAAAGCAAATCCAGACTATAACAAGACAATGGAGAATTGCCCAAAAAATATCGCAAGGCCTCCATGCCAAAAGGATAAACATCCTTATTATCTAAATAATCCATACTCATTTTTAAATATTGCCCAACATCCATAATAACAATTTTGTTACCTTTATCAAATGGCTTAATAATCAGATTTTTCTGTTTACTCGGCCACTGCAAATCCTGCCACTCATTTTTAGATAGATTAAAAGACAGTTTATGTTTATTCTTACTGAAATCATTACAAGCTTGTTCGACCCCAGAATTCAGTATACCAGAAAACTGCTTAATGACTTCATCTGTAAAAGAGTGTAGATACTTAGACTTCTTTTTAATACTATCCGTACTCAACTGACAATAAGCATTTGCACCCATATTATCCCCTGCGTCAGAATTACATGAATAAAAACTTTCATTACTCTCATCATGGCTATCATCTAAAATATTAGCAGAAGAAACGTCAACATTGTTAAACATTCATATCAAATGCAGTTTATGAACTAATTTATAAATATGACACTTTAAAACGTGTAAGTGAAGAAGCACGGTAGGTACAAATGTAAGTCCACAGTTCAAAACCGACAACTGAAAGTCCGATAAGGAAAAAACAGAAATGTTAACTACCAAAGAAACAGAATTATAAGTACCATTTACTCCATTTGTACTGGAATTCTCCATCCTTGATCATTGTATTGAGAGTCTCGTAATTGTTCCATTCCCATTTTCTCCCATTATATACATTCTGTCCATCTCCTGTTTGTCCATGGGCTTCTGAGACACAAACTCTTTGGTTATGTCCAGTAGGATCCTGAGCAGGTGGTAATGGAAGATAAGAATGACCATCACTATCCACATCACTGGGAGCAGCCATACTATCTGATGAAACAAAGGAAACCATTTTAACATTTCTATTTTATCTCACGATGACACAAACCTGGGAATCTGCCTTCCGATTGGTCTTCCACAAAAGACCTGATTATGTTCATAATCCCTGAGATCACTTCTAAGTTTGTCTTTTTACTGCCCAGATCAAGTTCATACTGCTTGAATTTTTCATTAATATCACACAAGTACTGGTCTATTAACGAAGGATATAAATGTACACTCAATTCAGCACAGACAGCACTAACCTCAATTTTTAATTTACGTTGTTTCCCCCATCTCTCTCAATTAGTATGTTGACCCATTCTGCAGCACAACGATGTGCCACTGCTAGCCATCTCCATTGAAACTTCCTATCCTCCTCATCAGTCAAGTTGAATGGAGATGAAGGTGATTTAAAGGCTCTTAAGCCTCTAGGGGGTGATATCCAACTTGGCATAACATTTTAAGCCCAACAAATTCAGATGCCCAGCCGTTTCCCTGAACAACAATTTCGCAAGCTTATTTAATAAAATATGGGTCTCTTCCGGTAGCATAACTGAACGCTGTCCAATATTATTAAATGGATTGCCCATTCTCATTATATTCCTGCTCAAATCTGTCCCAGAGAGCAAGAACAGTTCTCAGGCCATCAGATATATCTGAACGTTCATTATTACCTTCATCCCCGGTAATAATAAAACTATCCAGGGTTCTCTGGCTACAATCAGTAGTATCTTCTCTAAATATCCATGGCAAACCAAATAGGACTCTTCACTGCCCATAGATCCAAATATTCACACCAACCACAAAAAATATATATAAATAAAATGAAAACAAATAAACCACCAGGTCAGCGAAATAGACCCAATATTTATTAAACACACAGTAATACTCTCGCCTCAGATAAAATCCAGGCACATAAATACAAAAATCAAATAATCAGTTACACAATTAACCTATTAAATTAAAGACTCCAATTAATTTCATTATTCAGACCACCAGGGGACAAAGTGCAGAACTTTAAAATATACATGGATTCTTTATGTAATAATTTGTTTTTAAAGGTTTCATATAAAACAAAATTATTACATACTTTCTCTAAAATAGAAGCTTGCAAAACAGAAATTTCAGAATTATCCCACTGTACTCTGCCTTTATCAGGCCAATTATAAAATATCATGCTCCCTTCGGTATGTACCTGACCAGACATAAGCAGCAACTAGAGTGACCACAGAGAATCCTTACAAAAACAATACAAGGTGTAACCAACTTGCCTTACACAGAGCACCTTAAAGCCATTTCCCTGTACTCAGGCTGCTATGGATTACTGAAGGGTGATCTATGCCTGGCTTCCAAAGCATCTGCAACCCCCACACTTATGAATCTGCTGCATACTTGTAAGTCAAACAGTACCAAAAATATGAGGGCTATGGAACTGAATTTTGTCAGTGATTTAAACAGACCATGCTGGAGAGACTGCCCTCCTATGGAACAGGCCTCTAATCCATGTGAAGCTGAGTTTGTCTATTACCCATTTTAAGCACAACCTAGACCAGTGGATTGGGAATAGGAAATTTACACCATGCCTGGCACCCATGTCCCTTATGGACAAAGGTAACTTATAAATATCTGGCCCTCAATGTCCTATATGGATACACAATGTCATTATTGTTTCGTGAAAACTTGGGTAGGCTTAGAAAGCCCCCCCCCCCCAGGTCATTAGCCTAATAAGAATCTATGAATCTACGAATCTATGAAACCAACAGATCATGACAGAAATAGAATATAATACTGTACTTGCAGAAACATTTAATGTGATTTTGGCCAATGAAAGGGATGCTTCTGTTGCACTGATATGTCCAGTGTGCACTGCAAAATTCACCTGAGACTCTAGAGCTTTTAATCCACTAGTGTGCACCATGTTGCATAATGTGGCTGTATGGAAACATCAACAGCAGCAAACATCCCAGCAAGGCCCATCCTAGCTGTTGGTGCAGTTGATGAGGAGCAAGGTGGTCAGTCAGAGTTGGAATGCACAGCAGCAGCAGCATGCAGAGCAAGGTAGAGGTTGGTAGAATACATTGCAACACTGGCAGAGAAGCAGCAGTGGGTCCACAGTTATGGGCCACGACACAGACAACACAGCATAAAATAATGCATGTGTTATCACATCCAGATTGTACAAAAAAATGCATGGACTGTGCACACTGTGTATCAGACATTATTTTACCTACACTTGTCATTTGCACAGGTGTGGGTGACATAGCGACAGGTCATTGCACTGCTACCCTATGGACCATGGGCATATGAGATGGATGTGGTAAGGAAGCAGTCTGGTAGCAGGTTTGGGGAGTCAGAGATTATATCTCCCAGTGGGAGGGTGGAGTTGCCATTTCATGAACAATGGCAGTATAATCTGTTGTGGTCTGTGATTTCAGGCTTTCATGAGGTCCATGGCATGGGCAGCATTGAACCACATGAGCATAAATCCTGATGGTGTGTCCCATGACATGAGCCAACAGATATACAGTGTCCATGGTACAATGAGGGTCATTAGTAGGACTGGCTCCTCATCGACCTGCAGGGAATACTGATGGTGTAGAAATCTGGACACAAGAGCATCCCACCTGGTAAGATGATAGGGAACAACCTGTTGATGTGCACGACCATCAGCAGATACACAGGGATAATAAGTCTGTGCAATAAGCTGCTTCAAAATGTCTCCTTTTCAAGGCAATAAACTCTTTGATGACCATGCCAGGAGGGGCTTGGAGATTTCTTGGGTGAGCACCAAATGAGTGAGCAATATAATATTTATTAAAGTGGCAACACCAGTCCGGTTTCAGCAAAAATGCCTTTCTCAGTGACATATACACACACACACACACACACATATATATATATATATATATATATATATATATATATATATGTCCTGACTAATTAGCACATTACTACTGCACCACTCCCTTTAAATTATTTACAGGTGGTCATTAAGACCTGGGAAAACAATCCACCTAACTTAATGATCCAACTCCTTTCTTTTTTGTTAAGTAGAGCATGGCAACCTAATTTATTTGCCCTATCTCCCTGAATTTTATCTATTACCATAAAATTAAATCTGGCGGAGCTATGTGAAACAGAATGTTTATAAATTAGATGGCCGTTTATTCCGAATATCGCTCAAATGTTCAGACATACGTATACAAAGTGGCTGAGATGTTTGACCTATGTAAAAAGCTGAGCAGGAACAAGTTACTAGATAAATTAACCAATCTGTGGTGCAGTTGGGAAACGTTTTATATCATAAACCTTACTAGTGTTCTTGCTTGAAAATTGTTTGGATTTGAGCAAAAATTTACAAAAAGAACAATGACTACAAGGAATGTCATGGCCTTGTATATGAATATATTCCACTGGGCAGGTCTGGAATCATTACAGTATTGGTTGGATAAGGCAGATGTTTATCCTTCGGGATTCAGTACCTTATTGGTAGGTATGGCCGAACATGTTTTGTCAAAAAATGTTTTTTATTTTCAAGGGGAATGTTATTGGCAAGTACAAGGTACTGCTATGGGGGCTTCATTTGCGCCTATATATGCTGGTTTCTTTATGGGGTTCCTGGAAGATCAACTCATTTATGATAGTACTCATAACATCTTTATGGGGGAATTAGATATTTGGAGATGATATCTTGATGACTGTTGGATGGTATGGCAAGCGGGCAAAATATATTTATTGGAGTTTGCTCAATATCTTAATGACAACAAATGGGGTATTGAATTTACACTTAATTGTGATTCCAAGCAAATAAACTTTTTAGATGTGACTATTATCAGGAATCCTGATGATACGCTTAGCTCTCATGTTTTTTGAAAATACCCCCAATATAACAACTTATTATTGACCACCAGCCTCCATCCACATCACATTATTAAAAGCATACCCAAGTCACAGTTTTTACGTATCAAACCTATCTGTTCCACATCAGGAAGTTATGATTTTTTATCAGCAAGATTTGATTCATAGATTTTGAGCTAGGGGTTACGGGCATGACAACATTATATCTGCCAGTAATTGGGCTTCTGAACAAAACAGGTTAGATCTATTGGAATATTGGGATAAATCTAATCAAGACATTGGTGCCATTAGATTTGTCACCACATTTGAACAAAATATTAATGTGATCAGGGACATTATTAATCGGAATTGGAACATACTATTAGCTAATGATGAGCTTTGTGAGATTCTCACTTCTAGGTGTCAGTTTCCTTATCACAGGGGGGTACTCTGGTCCTACTTTAACCGTTATAAATATGGTAGTGGCACTAGTTCTTCCAGTCAACAATTGATGCTCACTGGAAACAGATTGATTGGTTGCTTTCCTTGTAGTCATTGTTCTTTTTGTAGCTTTATGCTCAAATCCAAACAATTTTCAAGCAAGAAAACTAGCAAGGTTTATGATATAAAATGTTTTGCCATCTGCAGCACAGATTGGCTAATTTAATTTAACTTTTTTAACTTGTTCCTGCTCAGCTTTTTACATAGGTCAAACATCTCACCCACTTCATATACGTATGTCTGAACATTTGAGCGATATTTGGAATAAACGGCCATCTAAAGCTCTTTATAAACATTCTGTTTCACATAGCTCTTCCAGATTTAATTTTATGGTAACAGATAAAATTCAGGGAGATAGGGCAAATAAATTAGATTGGCATGCTCTACTTAACAAAAAATAAGGAGTTGGCTCATTAGGTTAGATGGATTGTTTTCCCAGGTCTTAATGACCACCTGTAAATAATTTAAAGGAATTGGTGTAGTAGTAATGTGTTAATTAGTCAGGACATATATTTCTGTATATTTGTATTCATGTTTTTGTCACTGAGGAAGGCATTTTTGCCAAAAAAACGGTCTGATTCTACTGGTGTTGCCACTTTAATAAATATTATATTGCTCACTCATTTGGTGCTGGCCTCTCTTCTTGGTTTGAGTTTGTGCTTTTTGGCCAGTTGCAGCAGCTGTACTTGCGAGAATATTAGACTTCTTGGGTGGCCAGTAAGAGTGACACATCATGCATGTTACCAGAAGACTAGCCGCAGCGGACTAGAACCAATGAGCTTAGTAAGTGTGCGTTAGCTAAATGGTATTACTTCTTCCTATCGATCTTTACGCACAATACAGCACTTTTATAAAGTAAACTGAAATACACGTGTATTGCAATAGCAACCTTCTGCATTGTTTGGATGAAGCAATAATAGGCTGTTCAAACCTATCTTAAGGGGGACGCTGGGATGAAGGGTCAGGAGTAGGAACAATGGTGACACTATGGTAATAATCTGCACAGCCCACACTTCATATACATCAGAAAACATTGATCACCAGTAGCAGAAGCACTATACAAGAGAGCCCATACAGCAAAATAGTGTAAACAGATGTACAGTTAGAGATCTGCAAGAAATCCAGACAGACAGACATGCAGCTAAAGGCTCCTTGAGCCATTCTTGTGGGGGTGTGGGTGGAAAGAGGCAACAACAGTCTTGTGATTCTGAAAGGTTCAAGGCAGTTTAACAGTATTATGCTATAACCTCGTGGGTGTAGAATAAATTATTCAAAGATACAAGGTGGATTAAATACTTAGTAGGCAGACTCAGGATCATAGTTGTGATTTGCAAAAAAGGAGCTGCACATGCTCCAGAAAAGGAGCTTCCAGTTTCCTTCAATATTTGAGTCAGTAAAACACCTGTCCTGCACAGCAGAGGAGCTTAGCAGACTCACATGGGATCTTAACCAGTGGTCATAGTAGGGGCTGCACACACTCTTGAATCTATGTCAGAAAAGCACTGTAGTTACCCGATAATGTGCTGCACAGCAAAGGAACTTAGAAGATTCACCCTGGATCTTAGTCAGTGGTTGGGGGGGGGGGGCTATAAACATTCCAGTATCCAACTCAATAAAACGCCTTAGTTATCCATTATTGTGCTACACAGTACTTAGAAAACTCACCTGGGGTCTTATGAGGTGGTTGTAGGGAGGGCCTGCATGTACTCTAGTATGTAAATCAGTTAGTGGCCCTATGTTCCCCATAAAACACTGACCTTCACTATCCACTGATGTGCTGCACAGCAGAAAAACTTAAAAGACTCATTCTGGATCTTAACCAGTGGGTGGGAGGAAAGGCTGCACATATTCCAGTCTCCAAGTCAATAAATCAATGCCTTGGCTATCCCTTTGTGTACTATACAGCAGATTGACCTTGATCTTGTAGCCACAGAGACTAGGACATAATTACATTTTTTTAAACTACAGACATTGCTTTCACTGTTTGAAGTTTGTCCACTGACTGAGTTAGACAATACAAGGTATATAGTAAGGTTATCAGTTTCCATGGATTTCATTAGGTGTTTCAGCAATGTGCCACAATCAGATTGTGTTTTGACTCAACATTTTCAGTATAGTTTCTAGTAGAGTGATGTTATTCCATCTTAGTCATTTTAAATTTCTCTTCCACATTTGACACAAGACCATGAGATCTTGCTGGACTGTTTGATGCATTATTGCAGTACCTGTGGTGTAGCACACCAATGGTTTCCCTCCTACTTGTTTGGTTGTACCTAGAGAGTTATATCTAGACCTAATACAAATGTTCATTCCCCTGACATGCAGGGTACAACATGCTTCAAATCTGGGTCCACTATATTTACAATGTATATTCTGCCTGTAAGAAACATTATTCAGTGCAGGGGACTGAACTTATATTGCTCTTCTAAAGACATGAAGCTTTACTTCTCTTTCTCTCATGAATCTCTGCTGTCCTGATTGTTGCAGAATGTCCAGATTTTTGTGAAATATTTTTGGTCTATTTCTCATGACATTTGTGGTTTTCTGACAAGTTATTGAAAATTTAAATCATTAAATACCGACATGCATTTCAGTTTCTCATCTCATACCCTTCTGAAAATGCATGCTAATTGAAAACCTAATTAATCACATGGTCTTAAAATGTACAGCTTTCTAAGAGCAATATTTAAAAACTGCCTCTATTTTGAGGTCTTTGTCCCCCCCCCCCCATTATTTTTAGCTTTGTCCAGATTTCTTGCACTTAGAGAGAAATATGTATGATCTATGCCAACTCTAAGCAAACTATCTTTAAACTAGAAATGTATCCATATTCAAATGAAAGTCAAAACTTCAAAGTTAGTTGTTATGACCATACTTGCCACTATTTGTAATTCTGCTCCAGTTTTGTCTCCTTATAGTACCTACAGTGATGACAAACTGGGATGGAATTTGAGAGTGACAGCTGATCAGCTCTCCCTCAGGTACCGGATGTCTGGTGTGGTCAAGTCCTTTTGATTTCACTTGAGTAATCTCTCTCTGTCTCTCTCTCTCTCTCTCTCTCTCTCTCTCTCTCTCTCTCTCTCTCTCTCTCTCTCTCTCTCTCTCTCTCTCTCTCTCTCTCTCTCTCTCTCTCTCTCACTCACTCTCACTCACTCTCACTCCCTCTCACTCCCTCTCTCTCTCTCACTCCCTCTCTCTCTCTCTCTCTCTCTCTCTCTGTCTCTCTCTGTCTCTCTCTCTCTCTCTCTCTCTCTCTCTCTCTGTCTCTCTCTCTCTCTCTCTCTCTCTCTCTCTCTCTCTCTCTCTCTCTCTCTCTCTCTCTCTCTCTCTCTCTCTCTCTCTCTCTCTCTCTCTCTCTCTCTCTCTCTCTCTCTCTCTCTCTCTCTCTCTCTCTCTCTCTCTCTCTCTCTCTCTCTCTCTCTCATTAAATCATTTATTCATTTATTTCTTTGATTGTTTAGCACTTTATCCCTTCTATAGATTTAATTTTGGTTGTGCATATCTGATCTCTTCTCAGTTTGTTTATTGTAATGCCTTGTGCCTGGGGTTCCCAGATGTTGAAATCCACAGTCTGCATCTGGTGAAAAATTCTACAACCTGACCACTACACACACTCACACACATGATCACACTCGTGTGCACTTACATACACATTCATATCCATTCATCCACAAAAATTCCCCCCAACACTTGATGACACTCATGGAAACACTCAAGTAGACATTTGTACACAAAGTGCAGTATATAGACATTCACACAGACTCATATCTGATCCCCTTAGAATGACCTCCCAGGCAGATGCACTGTCACATATACATGCACATGTATTCAGGAAATTTCATTCATGCACCTGCTGGCAGACACACACACACACACACACACACACACACACACACACACACACACACACACACACACACACACACACACACGCACACACATACACTGACACTTACCTGTGTTGAGAATGCTCCCATAGGAGTGAATGGATGACCACAATCTTTTGACAGCATTTACTTTTTCTCCTTCTAGAGTAAAATTTCACTTGGCAGAGCAAATTACATGACTGAGCAAATCAGGACTTGTGCACTTTTCTGGAGGTAGTGCACAGTCACCACCCCAGACTGCTTCATTAGTATGTAGCTTTACCTGCAAGAACACTGTCTCTAAGGCCACTGTGAAGAGAAAACCTCAGCTGTAAAGCAGTCTGTCAATTGGAAATGCTTAATTAATGTGGAAACCTTCTGAGATAAGGCTGCCTCATTTGAATTCCAGTATAACAGTGTGTGTGTGTGGGGGGGGCATTGGGACTGTTTGGGCTTGTAATTTATAGTATAATCATATCTTCAAAAGATGTATAAAAGTTATTACTTCGCTTTTATAGTTATGGCCCAAAATGTCTCTTTTGTAGTCCCTAAGGAAAGTTCATGTTCATTACATCATCCTCCTCAAGACAGATAAATAAACAGACAAAGAAATATACTTGAAATCAGCATATTCCAGCACCATGTGATTAATTTCACAAACACAGTCTTGTAATTTTAATATTTTCACCAATAAAAAGTACCTGATATACACATTCTTCTGAATACATCATAAACACCTGTCATTTTTACAGTCCTAATGAATATTTATTCATTTTTGCCCAGTGATAAAAAATGTCATATTTGCAAAATTTTGGATTGCATTGCTTAAAATGCAAACACTTCAGGATTAAAAAACAATTGCTTATTTCTTATTTAAATGTCCCTAATATGAAAAAGTCATTTGCAGTCTTTGTTATACTCTCACTATATTTTTACCAGTTATGAAGATAATGGTTTGGCCAGTAAAGCTCCATGTGTTTAGTAGCTACAGAATTTAGAATGTCACAAATTATGCAAAAAAATAAGTCAGTAATATGGAGGAAACAGGCGAAGCCACTACTGCTAAAAAATATGCAGTTAGGATAATTGTGTTTTTATATGGTATGTAAAGAATAAATAGTTCTGCCTCAAAGTGAAATGCAGTACTGGTTGACAATAACTTGTTTAAACTTTTCTATATGTAACAATTGTGGTTTTCCTTGCTGTTATGAAAGTCATGCATTGTACCTCCATGGAAGTCCACTTGGTGGCAGTAATTCTCCATATAACTTTGACATTTCTGAACATTGTACACCAAGATAATGGTATCAGCCATTTTAATATATTTGCAGTAATACTGTGTAGCATTCAGTAGTACAATTACCTGATGCAAATACATCAATAAGTCTACAGTTTTCAAAAACAGTGATTTATATTGTCAATATTATTAACCATACAAGTAAAAAAGGTTCTCAGGTGCAGAATGGAAGTGTAATACTGACTTGACAGCAATACAACTGTTATGTAAGCTGAAACCTGAGGTACATAATACTGATGCTACATTTTCAATTCTCAGTGTGGGATTTTTTTAACTGATACTTGAGATTTTTGAAGGACAAATTATGTAATCATTGTAAATATCTGAGTTTCACATTGACAACATTACTATTGTTGAATTGTATTAATTGTTATATATTGTGTTTTCTGCAGCAGTTAACGGAAAGTCAGAGAATACTTCTTGTCTTAATGTCTCATGGTATTTGCCATTTTTCAAATTTTTTCACAAGACATAGTAGCTAAATAGAAAGTGGTTTGCAAAAGGAGAGAAGTATAACCCTAATGTCGAAATATTATTTGCAAATGCAAAAAATGTGAGGACAAAAATACAACACAATAACATATAAAACTGAAGCATTAAAAAGAAAACAGAGTCTGTTTGCAGTTAAAAAACAGAGTTTTTAAATTCCTTGCCTTATTGGTAATTTGTAGAGCCTAGTTTTCAGTATCATGCATCCACCTGTAACCACATTCCTTTCTTCACTAAGGCTACCTTAGACATGTCACATGCAACGTGGGAGGCTGATGCCCCCACCACTTTGAATCCACGCCGTTATCAAAGATGTTGGTCTATGCATCCAAAACCTTCTCTGCAAGAAGAAATGTTTATCATGTTACCTCAGAACTGAACACAATTTCATTATTCAAAATTTTCCTCCTGCACACCATTTTTTTTCTCAAGAACAATGCTCTCATGGTTGCTGTCAGATTTACAAATGCAATTAATTGTTTCTAACTGGAACACACCAATGACACAGTCCCTCTTTCTTAGTGGCATGCATATTAAGCTATTTCATTTTTCTGTCTCTCTCTCTTTCTCTTTGTTTCACTCACTTTCTCTCTCTCTTTCTCTTTGTTTCACTCACTTTCTCTCTCTCTCTCTTTTTGCCACCTTGCCCCTTTATCTTTTACTAGTAGATAGTGCACGGTCCTGCTTGCCCTCCTTTGGATATTCCCAGCCAGTTTTTAAATCTGAGGAGATGATTTTTCCAGAGCTATCCACAGTTCTAAGATATGTCTCATTAGCTGCTTGTACAGAGGTCTGATAACGTTAAAGGTTTTATCTGTTTTTTTATAATATTAGTATATGGCCATCTTATATAAAATAGTTCCAAGCTCACAAAGAAATAACTTCCTCGTAGATAAAGGAACACAACCAGAAAAATCTGATATAAAGCCAAAACACGATTGTTCCACACAATGGAGCTAATAAAAAATGGTAATCCTTTTATTAAATGAGGTAAGCACTTTCAAAGATAGAATTCCGCTTCTTCAGACTATATAAAATACCTTCATACACACCTCCTTAAACAAATAAACCAAAAACATGTGACCAATCAATTAACTTATGACAATTACCTTAAAGATATAACAAAATTAAAAAACATTACTAATAACCAAATACATCATTTAAGACTCTTAAATTTCCAGAGCAAGTAAGATAAAACAATCGTAATCACAATAATATAGATGAATTCATAATTTAAAATAATAAGAAATATGTGTTTAAAAAATTTCATAGAAAAATATATATCTACATTTAATTCATATATACTAATTATTGCCAAAATGGCTACTTATATTACTCAATGTTTTAGTGGTCTGGCTCTTAGAAATGGTTACAACGATACTTTGGTATTTAAACTAGGTGTCTTATCAGCCTTTAAGCGCAAAATCCACCTTTGCACTGCTGCTTCTGTTCGATTTTTTTATGTTCTCTCCCCTCTTACAAGTTCTTACTATTTCCAGTACCATAAATTTAAATTTGTGTGTCAAATCTTTTTCAGCTACATGCATAGCTAATGCACTGCTTTCTTTCTTATTTCTGATATCACGTATATGTTCTAGAATCCTATCTTTCAATGGGCGGTTGGTTTTCCCAATATAGCAGTGAAAACACTCAGTGCAGTAGGAAAAATAAACCACATTTTTAGTATGACAATCTGCATAAAAAGAAAAATCTATCCTGAAACCAAAATGTGGGTGTACAAAATGTGTTCCTACATGTGTATATGTACAAGCTATACATCTCCTGCAGGTATAAGTACCTACTCTATCAGATTGCATGCTATCCAGGATACTATGGGATTTATAGCAAAGATGACTCTTCAAAGTCTTATTATTCCTAAAAGTAAAACTCGGAACTTTATCTATTATCCCATACAATTCCTGTATCATTGATAATATCTCCAATTTTGTTTAAAGACATCACAAACTATATGGATGTTACTGGCGAAAGTTAATGTCATTCTTAAATTATTATCATTGGTGGGAGTACTTGTGTGTGTATGGGTTCTTGTATACCTGCATTGATATTGGAATAATAAGGTTTGCATCTACCTGTCCTCTCTTTCCATGCTGCCTTGATCACTGAATCAATTATATGTGCCTTATATCCTCTGTCAATAAATTCTTCTTTCAATGTCTGTAGGGCTGTAGCTAGAGTGGGGTCATCACTGTGTATCCGCATAATGCGATAAACCTGACCTTTTAATACATTATATTTAACGTGTCTGGGGTGCATACTGCCATAGGTTCATAGGTTGGTACTAGGCTATCGGCCCTAGGGCCTATGCAAGCCTAGCCATAACAATTCCCTGGATATTTCTTCCCACCATATTTACTTCTCTGGACCCCTGTCTAGCAGGGCGACTGACATGATCTCTGGGGTGAATTTCCTATCTCCCATCCAGTCGTCAAAGTTCCCTTTGAAGAGGGCCAATGAGGCGCTCTGCTTGACATGTATGGGCAGTCTATTCCAGAGTATGGGGAGTCTCTGAGTCAGGAACCTATCCCTCCGGCATGTTTTATTCATTGTGATGACAAGGTTTAGATCCCTGGACCGTGTGGCTCTGAGGGATTGGGATTTCTTTAAGTGGAGCATGTCCAGCAGCTCAGGGTTTGACATAGCCTTGTATGTTAAGCAGAGATCGCCTCTGAGTAGACGATATGCCACAGAGTATAGCTGGAGTATTTTTAGACAGTCAGCATATGGCATCTGCTTTAGGCCTGTGATTCTTTTAGTGAGGTATTTCTGTGGCCTTTCCAGCTGTTGCAGATGTCTTGTGAGGTACATACCAAATGGGGCATTATACTCTGTAATGGGTTTAATGAGGGATGAGTACAGTGGGACAATGACCTCCTTTTTTCTGGATGAAAAGCCCTTAGTGATGAGGTGTGCCACGTAGAAGGATTTCCTGACTGTTGTGGCGATGTGGTTATCGAAAGTGAGACCACTGTCCACTTGTGTCCCTAAGTCTCTCATCACACTTTCAATGTTTAATGTCCTGTCACCTATGTGGTAGTTCATGGGTACATGTTTTTTTCCAAAGGGGATGACTATACATTTCTTGGCATTAGGCTTGAGCCCATGGCTCTGGCACCAGACATCTGTTTCTGTAAGGCCCTTTTGTAGACTATCCACATCATTTGGGGATTCAGTAATGGCTCCCAGTTTGCAGTCATCTGTTAACTTTGTTAGCCAGAGTCCCTTAGTGGTGGTCTGTACTTCAGAGAAGTAGATGCCAAACAAGAGTGGTCCCAGGACTGAACCCTGAGGTAGTCCACTTGTCACTTGTCAGGAGGTGGATTTGGAGTCAGCTACTTTTACAGTCTGGGTTCTGTCAGTAAGCCAGATGGCAACCCATCGAGTGATGTAGGGATTTATGCCCAGCTTAGTAAGTTTATCTATGATTCCAGAGTGGGGGATGGTGTTGAAGGCCTTGGCGAGGTTCAGATAGACTGTGTGGACTGCCTTACCCTCGTCCACAGCTCTGGAGACTGATTAGAAGAAGTCAGTCAGATTCAGGAGACAAGATCGGCCCTTCACAAACCCAAACTGGGTGGGGTCCAGTGTTTGAAGGTTGCCAGTATCTTTGTTTATAAGTTCCATGATAATGCGTTCCATGCCCTTGCAGATCAGTCTTGTCAGACTGATGGGACAGTAGTTCCCGGGATCCAAGGCAGATCCCCCTTCTGGAGTGGGATAACTGTAGCTGTGCGCCACTCAGTGGGCACGAAGCCTGAGGTGAGGCTATGATTAAACATGACACTTAGGTGAGGTGCCAGTTCATTTTGTAGTTCATGTAGTACACAGCCTGGGATGTCATCTGGTCCCATGGATGCTGTATTCTTAGCTTTGGAGAGTGCGGTTTCCACCTGTTTGGCCATGATTACCGGAATTTGGCAATCTTTTGTTATTGAGATGGGCCCTTTAGGGGGTGAGAGGGGGGTGAAGTTGGCACTAAATTGATCTGCCAGGATATAGGCAATATCCTTGGGATCAGTATATTTAATGCCATTCTGTTGTAGCTCAGAGCAGATCTGAGCATTGCCATTTAGATTTTTGACATAACTATAGAATGCCTTGTGGTTGTCTTTGGAATCTTTGGCAATTTTATTTTTGTAACTAGCTTTTGAAGATTGTATGAGGGATCTCAGCTTCTTACTGAGGCTGGTGAGGGAGTTTTTTTGCATCCTGGGAGTTTCCTCTTTTCTGCAACAGTTTCTTCCTTCTGTTGTATAGTTTGTTTATAGCAGGTGACCATGATGTAAAAAATTATTTTTCCTTACATGTTTTCTAAATAGACTAGTGGGAACTGTTTTAGTGCATGTCCTACTGATCTTGACATCCAAGAAATCAATCTCTCTCTCAGAATACCTATATGTGAATTTCAAAAAACTGGTAATGCCGTTGAGATAGCACAAAAATTCATTTAATCTCCCTTCAGTATCTCGACCACACAAAAAAAATATCATCTACAAAACATTTATACCAATAAAAGGAATCACAGCAGACACTGTTGCTGAGCACATTATTCATCTCCCATTGAACCAATGAGAGGTTGTCGTAGCTGTTGGCACAGGCTGTGCCCATTGCCATGCCAACCTTCTGTATGTAACAATTATTCCCAAATAAAAAAACATTATTTTCCAGTATGATTTCAAGGAGGGCACACAGAAGTCTGATCTTACTCTCTTCCATATTTTTGCTTTTCAGCAAATCTCTAATACTCTCAATCCCCCAATCATTGGGGATAACAGTGAACAGAGGCTGTATGTCAAGAGTCACCAAAAAGTATGGATCAGATATGTGTTCTAGGTATCTATTCAGATCACCTAGAAATTCTTTAGTGTCATTGAGTACTGTTCCACAGTCTTTCAAATATATATGTAGATTCTTTCAACAAAGATTAAGAGTAGTTCTGTGGCCCAACCCCTACTGGAAACTATGGAATGCATAGGTGGATTCTGGAGATGTATGTGCACTTTAGGCAAACCATATAGTAGCAGCACTACTTGAAATTCAACATTAAAGTAATCAAAGAGAGATTCAGATGTCATGCCAGTTTCTAGGTCTAAAACATAGAATTTCACTTTTTCTATCACCCCTTTCAAACCCAATGATGTGAAATGGGCATATGTCTCCTGACTGCTGAGGAGTAATCGCATGTTACTCAAATAAAGCATTATATCTAGGACCACAATCCCTCCCCACTTATCAGCTGGCCTTATTTATATACTATTCAAGTGTTTTAATTCTTGCAATGCTAATTTCTCATCATAGGACATATTAAAGTAGGCATTTTCTATGCTGTTCTCAAACTTTTCTCTGAGTTGTGTTTCACAAACACTGACAAACAATTCAATCACAGAATTAGAAGGTGGAGTAAAAATACTTGGTTGCTTGAAGGTACATTGTTCATGTAAGACACCTTTAAACAAAGTCTTAAGAGTCAATTTTCTTCCAAAAAGATGTAAATCTTGTAAAATATTAACTAAATCAGCCTTCTGGGTAGGTACAAATGCAAAACCTCTATTCAATTAATCAGTTTATGTCTCAGTTAGTGTATAGGAAGATATGTTAAAAACTAAACCTGTCTGGTACGTTTGCCTGTTCTCATATCCTCTTCTGAGCTGTGCATCCGTCGTCCCTTCACACTGGTTACCCTGCTCCTGGATCGTCCTCTTATGGGAAGGGGATGCTTGAGTAAAAAATGGTTACCAGGCATAGGGGCTAATGTTTGCTGAATTTGCCCCATTTAAAAGTACATCCGCTCGTTGAATAGCGCTTAGTTTGGGTCTAACAACCAGTCCAGGATCAGCTGTTAATCTCGCCTGGTTAGCCCCATTATTCTGATGAATATTACAAGTGGGGCTTACATTATTAGTCTCGTTAACTTCACTTCTTGTACTATAAAACTGCAGCTGAATTATTTGATCTTTTGATGGTACACTAGTCTTTGGTACCTCTACGCCTTGCGTCTGTGTAGATGGTTCAGTAGCGATTAGTGCATTAGCATATCTCCACCCTGTAGGTTGAGTACATTGGAGCTGTGAATTAGGGCCACCTCTCTTCCTATTCCATGAGAACACCCCCTCTCGGAAATCTTTCAGATCTCTCTGGATTTTCCTGGTTTTAGTGCCTGATAACCGTTTTTCATAATTTAAAACATCGTATAAACTCTCCAGTTTGTCACTAAGCATATCCTCTGGATATTTATCATGAATAGTGTTTTGTAGACAATTAATATCCCTCTGTAATTGTAACTCTTGTGGTCAGGTTTATCGCATTATGCGGATACACAGTGATGACCCCACTCTAGCTACAGCCCTACAGACATTAAAACAAGAATTTATAGAGGATATAAGGCACATATAATTGATTCAGTGATCAAGGCAGCATGGAAAGAGAGGACAGGTAGATGCAAACCTTATTATTCCAATGTGAATGCAGGTATACAAGAACCCAATACACACACAAGTACTCCCACCAATGATAATAATTTAAGAATGACATTAACTTTCGCCAGTAACATCCATATAGTTTGTGATGTCTTTAAACAAAATTGGGGATATTATCAACGATACAGGAATTGGATGGGATAATAGATAAAGTTCCGAGTTTTACTTTTAGGAATAATACGACTTTGAAGCGTCATCTTTGCTATAAATCCCATAGTATCCTGGATAGCATGCAATCTGATAGAGTAGGTACTTATACCTGCAGGAGATGTATGGCTTGTACATATACACATGTAGGAACACATTTTGTACACCCACATTTTGGTTTCAGGATAGATTTTTCTTTTTATGCAGATTGTCATGCTAAAAATGTGGTTTATTTTTCCTACTGCACTGAGTGTTTTCACTGCTTTATTGGGAAAACCAACCGCCCATTGAAAGATAGGATTCTAGAACATATACGTGATATCAGAAATAAGAAAGAAAGCAGTGCATTAGCCATGCATGTAGCTGAAAAAGATTTGACACACAAATTTAAATTTATGGTACTGGAAATAGTAAGAACTTGTAAGAGGGGAGAGAACATAAAAAAATCGAACAGAAGCAGCAGAGCAAAGGTGGATTTTGCGCTTGAAGGCTAATAAGACACCTAGTTTAAATACCAAAGTATCGTTGTAACCATTTCTAAGAGCCAGACCACTAAAACATTGAGTAATATAAGTAGCCTTTTTGGCAATAATTAGTATATATGAATTAAATGTAGATATATATTTTTCTTTAAATTTTTTTAAATACATATTTATTATTTTAAATTATGAATTCATGTATATTATTGTGATTACGATTGTTTTATCTTACTTGCTCTGGAAATTTTAGAGTCTTAAATTATGTATTTGGTTATTAGTAATGTTTTTTAATTTTGTTATATCTTTAAGGTAATTGTCATAAGTTAATTGATTGGTCACATGTTTTTGGTTTATTTATTTAAGAAGGTGTGTATGAAGGTATTTTATATATTCTGAAGAAGCGAAATTTTATCCGTGAAAGCACTTACCTCATTTAATAAAAGGATTACCATTTTTTATTAGTTCTGTTGTGTGGAACAATCGTGTTTTGGCTTTATTATATAAAATAGTGTCTGTTGAGTAAATTGCATATATCCATCATCTATCCACAACCTTTTTTCCCATTTTTACACATGGGATCGGGGTGTCACTTCAACAATAACAATCAACTAGAGCCAAGGTTCACACAGCTGGATTAAGTTCCATATATATTATACATAACATCATCATCACCATTATCATCAGCCCCCTTTTTCCCATTTTGTCTACATGGGGTCAGGGTATTGTGTTAACGGTCTCCAACTCTCTCGATTCAGTGCCACACTCCTGCCTTCTTCAACACTCATGCCTGACTGTCACAGATCTTCTTGCACACAATCCATTCTCCTCTTTGCTGAACATCCTCGCTTTCTCTTACTTTCTTCCTGTCTGTCCCAAATCTCCCTCATCAGATTGTCTTCTGCTTTTCTACACATGTGCCCAAACAACCGTAACCTGTTCTCTTTGATTTTTTCTGCAATTGGAGCTACTTTGGCTTCTGCTCTTATGTCCTCATTTTTCATCTGTCCCACAGTGTGCATCCTATCACCTTTCTCAGGCACTTAATTTCCATCACCTCTAGCTTCTTCAACTGTTCTGCCTTTACTGCCCAAGTTTCTGTACCATACAGTAGAACTGGTCACACCACTGTCTTGTACATCTTACTTTTCAGTTTCTTTGGGATTCTTCTGTCATAGACTACACCTGATACTCTATGCCACTTGGCTGCAGCCCCTCGATTTTAGCTTTGACCTCTTCACTCAGACTACCCTTCTCCTCAACTACTCCTCCCAGATACTTGAAGCTGTTTACCTGTTCCACTATCTTGCCTTCTATCTCTATTCTCAGCTTCTTCTGATTTCCACAATTAGCTGCCATTACTACCGTCTTATCTGTGCTTAGCTTCATCCCATGTGCCTTCAGATTTGCATTCCATTCTTCTATCCTTTGCTGAAGTTCTAGCTCAGAGTCTGCCTGTACTGCCACATCGTCTGCATACAGCAGCTTTGTTGATCCGTCTCCTCCAACATGTTTGCCAGTGTAGTCCATCACCAGTATGAACACTAGTGGGCTCAGAGCTGAACCCTCATGTACACCCACACCCAATGGGAACCCCATCTGTGAGGCCAAATACTGTTCATACTTGAGTCATTGGGTCCTTGTACATATCCTGCACTAGTTCTACCAATATTTCTGGGACTTCAAACCACCACAGTACTGCCAAGATCAGCTTTCTTGGGACCTTGTCATATGCTTTCTCCAAGTCTAGGAATGCCCAGTTGGACTCTCTCCTCATCTCTAGCTTCTTCTCAAGTATCTGTCTCAATGCAAACATCAGGTCAGTTGTACTGCATCCTGATCTGAATCCAGACTGCTCATCTCCCATCTTACATTCTAGTAATCTGCGTATCCATTTATCAATCACCCTGTTCAGAACTTTCATGCAATGTGATAGGAGTCTGATACTTCTGTACTGCCCACAGTTGTGAATGTCCCCTTTGTTCTTGTGCACTGGCATGAGTATGCTTATTCTCCAGTCATCTGGGATACACATTTCTCTCCACACTGCTATTAGTAACCTCAGGAGTCATTTCTCCCCTATCTCACCCAGCATCTTTATCATATCTGCTGTGACCTCATGTGAGCCTGCTGCTTTCTCTGACTTCATCTTCCTTAGTGCTGTTCTTACTTCTTCTAGGGTGGGCTCCTCTTCTTCTCTCATTGTAGGCTGTTTCTGGGGCAGTACAGCTTCTGTGGAGTTTTCTTTATTCAGAAGCTGCTGGAAATACTCCTTCCATCTACCTTTGATGTCCTCTGGGCTGGTGAGCAGGTTGTTGCTGGCATCCCTTATGAAGGGTGTCTCACTATCTTCTTTATCTTTCTGTCTTTGCCTTGCAACCTGATATAGTTTCTCTGTGCCCCTTACTGAGTTACTTTCCAGAGGTTTGTACAGTGCCTCCGATGCCCTATTCTTTGCTATTGCAACTTTTTTCTTAGCTTCTTTGTTAACCAACCAGTAGTCCTTCCTAGCCTGGTCAGTCTTTTCTGTCTCCCATTTCTTCCTGCACTCCTTTTTTCTTTTGATGACTTGCTGGACTTCTGCATTCCACCACCAGCTTTCCTTATGTACCTTATTTCTATACCTGGCTCGGCCACATATCTTTTCTGTAGTCCTAATACATGCTGTTTTTAGGCGTTGGCATTCGTCTTCAACTCCACCTATTTCCTCCTCTTCTTGGGGATGCTAGAGCCCTGAGTAAGTCCTTGAACTGTTGTACTTTCTCTCCAGTCAACTTCCAGGTCTTCAGCCTGGTCTCTGTTGACCTTAGAGCCTTCTCTGACCACTGCTTGCAGCTGATTGTAGAAACTAGTGGTTTATGCTGTGGGCCAACTGTTTCATTGGGGATGACTTTGCAGTCATGGATTCTGCTCCAGTGCCTTTCTTACTAGGAGGAAGTCTACCTGAGTTGCATGTTGACTACTCTTGTATGTGATCTTGTGACTGTCTCTCTTTCTGAACCATGTGTTGGTGTTGGCTACTATCAAGCCATTTGCCAGATAGAAGTCTAGAATGGCTTCTCCTTCTTTATTCCTGTTGCCCCATCCATGTGAACCCAGGCAGTCCTCATATCCTGTTCTCTCTGTCCTGATATGTGCATTCACGTCACCCATTATCAACACCAATTCATGTTGCCCTGCTTTATCTATCAGGTCCTGCAACTGCTGTCTGAATGCACTGTTTTCCTCACTATCACAACCCTGCTGTGGGGCATATGCTGAGATTATGGATACTGCCGTATCATTACACTGGTGTCTGACTGCTATGAGTCTGTCATTAA
The DNA here is from genome assembly GCF_019279795.1 of Protopterus annectens. Classification (NCBI taxonomy): domain Eukaryota; kingdom Metazoa; phylum Chordata; order Ceratodontiformes; family Protopteridae; genus Protopterus; species Protopterus annectens. The sequence goes on along the minus strand of NC_056734.1, from coordinate 443,362,046 downwards.
TTCTGATGGTATCCGTACTGCCTTCTGAAGCCTGTCTCTCACCACAATACCTACACCATCTCTAACCTGCCCTCCACCTGAGTAGTAGACTCTGGATCCCAAGCCAAGTGGCTGTGCTGCACTGCCCTTCCATCTCATCTCCTGGATACATAGGATGTCCAGCCTCCTCCATATCATCATGTCATTGACTTCCAAGCTGCATCCTGTCAGTGAACTTACATTAAGTGTAGCAATTCTCAGATCATGTTTGGCAGGTTGGTTGGTTTTACGTCCAGCTTTCGCTCAACAGAGCTATCCCAGGTAACCCAGGCTGGGCAAAACTAGACACCAGCCAGCCAGTAGCTTATTGACCCACGGCTGCTGGACTTTATGGCGGGCACACACTGGCCAATAGGGGCACATATACCCCTCCCACCATTAGCACAGGTCCCTGGTGTGGGTCAGACTAGGCCAGTTCCTCAACCCACTTATCACTGGTTAAGTGATAAGTGGGTTGAGGAACAGGTCAGAGTAGGCCAGTTCCTCAACCCACTTATCACTGGTAACTACCCTTGCCCATTTTTGAGCTGAATCACCTAGAGCCATATTTTGCACAGTTGAGTGGCTAGCCCTGACATGGCATGCAGTCTGTGATCCATGATCTCCTATCTTGAGGATACTGCACACCACAGTAGATGCCCAAAGTGGTTGGTCTTTATAACTTTCCCCCTATAGGGCACCATGTAGAGTCTGTGCTGCTGCCCACAGCTCCATTCATTGGTGAGTTTGAGATGGAAGTACTCAACATGTTTTTTGGACATGGGAGAAACCCCATGAAGACACAGGGAAAACATGCAAACTCCAAACAGGCATTGGTTAGAGGTCAGGATCAAACATTGTACCTTGTGCATGGGAGGCGAAGACCTTAACCACTAAGCCATCTGGTCTCTTTTACTCATTAATTTGATTAATTCAATTAATCTAGCCAAGGGAGTTATATGCAGAATATGAGAAAATTCCTGCTGCCTTCCCAGAAAAAAAAATCTTGGCATAAACTTATAAATAAATAAGTTCTTTATAAAGCAGTAACAAAGGGGAGGACTTGCAAAGCATGTTGGGTGGAAGGTGGGGAATAAGCAGCAGGGAGAAAAGAAAGAAGACAGCACTGTATGCCCAACAGAACAAAGGCAATGAAGGTCAGACAAGAGCAATGGAGCACAGCAGTAAAATGAAAGGATTCGGACAGAGCTAAAGGTGTGTGTATATATGTGTGTGTGTGTGTGTGTGTGTGTGTGTGTGTGTGTGTGTGTGTGTGTGTGTGTGTGTGTGTGTGTGTGTGTGTGTGTGTTTATGTTTGTAGTAAACCCATATTCACGATTTTTATGCGTATGTTTAGGCTTGTAGTAATCGTGCATTCAGAATGTTGTCTTAGTGGAGCCCTGGACAGTTAGGTGAAATCTTCATCTTACAGTGAGTCTATCACTTGCCATGCGTCTAGAATTCACCTAACATTTCCCTCTTTGGGTAAAATTGTACTGTATGGCTGAGTTTACAAAAACTAATCACTTCCAAATCTGTCACTCCACCCATGAGTGCATAACTTTATACTGGTGCCCATCTAATCATAGATACTGTACATCTTCTGCACAAGGCTTACCAGGTTTTAGATATGGTTACTTACCACCCAACCAGTTCCATCTCTCTCACTATTGTACTGATTTTAGTATTGTCAGCACACATCTTGATTATGTTATTGTATTCCCATAATTAAATTGTTTTCAGTTATGCTAAGCATAATGTTATCCAGTAATGAGTCATGTCATAGTGGAAATGGAAAATGTGTCAGAAATGGAGAGAAAGAAACTTCTTAGTTAATATATCAGGTGAAGACATGGAGGCCTCAGAAAACACGAAACAGAGACAGAGCAACTTCTTCAAGCCTTTACTTAAAAGTGTTGCACCCCATCAAGTCACAGGAGTCACATCCTAAAGTACTTGTACTCTTACAGATGTCAGTCTCACACTCCACCTATGTGAAATCTCCTTAGTTTTAGAATGATACTGCTATACCACAATATACTATGTACAACTATATGCTTGTTTGGCTAAAGCTATCTTCACACTTACAACTAGTGCATGATCTGACAATTGCACATTATAGAAAACCATTTAAATTAAACAGCAGGACCCAAAAATCACTATATGCGAACATACAATGGAACAATCTCTGATCTAGAGCCAGACATCCTGGAAAGTGTAACCAAATGAACCTTAGAAAACGTTGCTAATACCAATGGCACAGGAAGTGAAGGAATTCCAGCAAAATTGCTTAAAATCCTGCATAATGATGTTGCTACAGTGTCGCTTGGAAACACAATAGTGGCTATTATATTGGAAATGGTCAAGTTGTATTCCAGTCCAAAAAAAGGCAATGCTAAAGAGGTGCTCACACTACTGAACAGTTGCATTGGCTTCATGTTTAAGCAAGCTTATGTTTAAGAGTCTGCAAGCTAGACTCCAGCAATATATGGGCAAAGAACTCACAAATGGACAACCGGGTTTTAGAAGGGGCATAGACACCAGAGATCAAATTGCCAGCATCCAATGGATAACAGACAAAGTAAGAAAGTTGCAGAGAAATATATACTTCTGTTGTATTAGCTTCTGTAAAATTTTTGGTTGCATGTACCATTACAGACTATGGCAAGTTCTTGCAGAATGAGTTTGCAGGATGCCTTATTTGCTACCAGAAGAATGTGTATGCCCAACTAGAAGCAACAGTTAGACTTCAATGTAGATCAGTTGACTAGTCCAAGACGGTGAAATGAGTGTATTATGTACAAGAAGTTGTCATATAATGATAGAGTACATGAAGGCAAAGAAGAGGGATAATAAGTGAAAGGATTTTGTCTGCATATGGTAAGACAACTGAAGAAAGAAGAAGTTAAAAAAGAGAAATTGTGTTTTTTAGGTTTAGTATGTACACGAATAAAACAGATTGGTGTTAGGGTGGAAAACAATTAAAATGTGTTGAGTCTAAAAATGTTCCAGTACATCTGACCTGAAAAGGGATAAGGAAAGGAAAATGCTGATGTCAGGGGGCATATTTCAAGGATGCACAAGGATGCAGGTACAGGGTTACTACAGCTTCTAAAGAACATGGTGACCTTTCAAAGGAAGTGGTTCCTGCAGGCTGAACCCTAAGTAATTCTATAGGGACATTTTTGGAAACATATCTCAGTATTTCCAAGCAGGTTAAGATGTTTTAAGTCATGCCCTATGTATTTCTAAGTAGCTATATTTTTGAAAGGGAAATTATTTGGTCACAGGGTGAGGCACTCATTCATGTTTATACTAGTGCAGCAAAGATCACTGGTTTTGTTTTTTAAAGATAAATAGTTGACTTGTAGACACTGCCCACAGAACCAACTAGAGATCTTTTTAAAGCCCTGTTATTTATCAGAAATTAAGCTGCACACATTACATTTTAGACCATATGCATTAGGTGTTGGCAGACAGTTTTTTAGGATCTTTGTTTAAATAATTAATAAGCATGAGAATAGCCAGGGACCTAATATGGAACACTTTTGGTAACCCTACAGGCACTAAGAACAGTATCCATGATCACTATACTGTAACTGGCTAGGAAGCTATGAAACTATTTACATAGGTTATCTACAGGGCTCACGTATATTAGTTGATCATGTGTGTGTGTGGCATGGGCGCCGGAACCATAGAGCGAGGAGGTAGGGGAAGCCCCCACTTTTGCAGATCAGGGTGGCCTAATGGTTAAGGTGTTTGCCTTACAAACACAAGGTGCAGGGTTTGAGTCTCACAAGGGATAATTGACTAGGCTTAAAATGGCTCGCAAGGGCAGTTAGCTTAGTACTAAAATATGAACTTATATGAACCATACCTCCCAACTGTCCAATATTACATCTTTTTTTTTTGAAAAAATTTCATTTTCCGCACTTTAGCTGATGTCATTGCATGCGCGATGACATCGGTTAATCCAGCCTGTCAGATTTGAGCTCGCGGTGTGTATTTCCGGGTTTCCAGCTGGAACAGATGGTTATATTTAGCTGTGAAGGGTTTCCGGCTGGTTTTTGCACGTGGGAACGGATGGTTATATTTAGCTGCTACTACTCGGAGGATGGAGTCTGGACTGTTATTTTCAGAGTGAGTAAGCAGACGTGTGTGTGTGTGTGTGTGTGTGTGTGTGTGTGTGTGTGTGTGTGTGTGTGTGTGTGTGTGTGTGTGTGTGTGTGTGTGTGTGTGTGTGTGTGTGTGTGTGTGTGTGTGTGTGTGTGTGTGTGTGTGTGTGTGTTAGGAATTATATTTATATATTTGTTGGAAAAGTAGAGAATTTCCCACATGGGGATATAATAAAGGGTACATGAGCTCTATCAATGCTTTGGATACTGCTTCTTTCTTGCATTTCTTGTGATTATAGCAGACTGATAATGTTTCCTGGGGTATGTTGTCATCTTGTGCCCATATTCTTTTATCAGTGCTCTTTCCATAAATCCTGGCTGGTGTTTTGAAGTTATATGCAGTATATGTTGTTTGAATCTGTGGCTAGTGTTGCAATTAGTAACGTGATATCTCAGTTAATTCTAGGTGTTGATCCATAGTTGTAAATTAATCTGGGGTTTCTTCCTGGCTTTGAAACAAATATAGTTGACCTGTTCAGCTATAGCTACTGATACTGTATTCGGGAATATAATGAAGAGCATTGCTAAGATTTTGTCCTGTTTTATCTTTGGGTATTTTATAAAATATTATTTTGCATTCATTTGAACCTAGAGTTTTTCTTAAGTTCAACATGTGAATCTCTTCTTGGACTTCTTAAAGAGGTATGTCATGGTATCCTTTCTATTTGGCTTTTGCAGGTGGTATCTCGCCTTTAAAACAGTTTAGATAGTACACAGTAGTCATTTTTCATTATTTCAGACATTTTTTATTCGTCTTTTCACTTTTCTAAGAGAGAATTAAGGTTAGCATATTTAACTGCTTCTTCCTCTGTCCTGAATGTAAGTTTTTAGGTTTATCTACGTTCAGAATATTGGCAAGTAATCTTGATTTTATCTGCCACTATTCTGTAGAAAAAGTTATATGTGAAATGGTAGATCTTGTGCTAATTTCATTTGACCCATTTTATTTCTATCAGAATTTTTCTGTAGTTTTTCAAGGATTTTCACCTTGATTTCTAACTTCTTAGTTGCATTATTTTGCATCTTGTTACAATAAGAAGCTATATTAATTACCCTTCATCTTTTTATTGCTTTTAGGCTGCCCATTTTATATCTAGTTTAATGGTTTGCTCCATTGGGATAATGTGAATCCAATCTAGGCATTTATTAATCTATTTTTAACTTGTTCATCATCCCATAGGGTTTCATTTGTTTGCTATCCAACATGCTTGGGAATCTTATTTTTTCTTATTTATTTTTCAGTTTTTTTGATTAGCTCTATAATTGCATGGTCAGATATAACTTATATGGTCTAACAGGATCTCTCAATTTCATAGATTAGTTTGTTAGTGATAAGAAAATAGTCTGTTCTGGACATTTTATGAGATGCCAAGAAATAAGACTATTTCCTCTCTGTGGAATGCAGTTTTCTATATGGTTCTGACAGATCGTGTGATCTAAAGTAGTCCCTTATGGGTTCTGTGTTAACTTCATCCTGTTTGAGTCTAGCATTCAATCTACCTACAACTGGGTCAAAGGTTGTATTCTATTCTCCAGCTAGTATGTCCATATATTCTATGTTTGTCTAAAATCTGACCTAGTGTTTGTAATTGGCTAAGCTTAAAATGTCCTCCAAGTGAACCTATGTTGTGGTAGCAAATAGTTATAAAAAAATTACACTTTTTATTTCACTAAGTGCCTCTGTCACCCCCCCCCCCCAGTCTTTAACAGCTTCCAGCACCTGTGTGTGTGTGTGTGTGTGTGTGTGTGTGTGTGTGTGTGTGTGTGTGTGTGTGTGTGTGTGTGTGTGTCTGTGTGTGTGTGTCTACTACCTATTGTCATCCTTGCTACTACTCGCCTCCCTCTATCCTCTGCTGTGAATTTCTAAGCTTAACACCACACTTCCATCAGTTAAGAAGCATCTCTGAATTATAAAGTTTTTTTCCAGCAGCTGTCCTCTTGTAATGAGAAGTTGAAATGACTTTGTCCTATCAGTCTTTCAAAAGACACTGAACTGAAAATTGTTAAACTATATATGTCTTTACCTGCTCTGTGGAATAAAACATGTTACTAATGACATCTTTTACAAATAACTGTACTACTTTGCATGTTGCATAGTTCTTTGTTTAGAAGTAGTTTATGTGCATCAGTTTCAATCAGTGTAGTAACATGTCTGTACTGAATTCATTCATCTTCCAGTCCAAACACACACACACACACACACACACACACACACACACATATGCATATTAAGTAAATGAGATGAAAGGAAAATTTAATTTGTATTTTGGATATCTAAGCACTGAGCTTGTTACTCACTTCTGCTTTTTCTCTTATACAGGGATTCTTTGAAGAAGAGGAAGGTAAAGAATACATTTACAAGGAGCCAAAGTTAACAGGACTTTCAGAAATTTCTCAGAGACTACAGAAAATTTACTCTGATAAATTTGGTGCAGAAAATGTAAAGCTGATTCAAGACTCGAATAAGGCAAGTATCAAATAATTTTCCATAGGTGAAATATAACAACCAAACAGCATATATATATATATATATATATATATATATATATATATATATATATATATATACACACACACACATATAAAATGTGCTATGCAATATCACCCTGCAAAGTTAACTGTGTAATACCATAACATTTATTCAGCTATTTGCTGTGAAATATCATTATATAAAAGTTATTATTATTAACATTGTTAGTTTTCAGAACTAGGTAACTCAATGAAGATAGTATTTTGCCTGTTAAGTCATGTAAATGTTAAATTATTGAAAACAAATATAACTTTATAATGATTACATTTCTATTTTGGGATTTTTTAGCTATAAGAATGAATGTGTAGAGCAGCTCAAAGCCTGATTGTTTGCTTAATTTAGACAGTCTTAAATCTGTATGGAACCAAATGGTAGATTTTTTTTCACATAGTGTTACACTATAGCTTCACAAAGCTAGCATCATCTCTTAATTTGATTTTATACTCCCAATTATTTCATCCATTTAACACAAATTAATTTTTCAAATACGTGGTAAAAATAATCCACCCAAACAAAATTAGAATTCTTCTATAGTATAGGTCAACATTTTGAAAAATGAATATGCTAATCCTATTTTATTGAAAACATTTTTTAATGAGATGTACTCATTAATTGAAAAACATTTTGGGGATGGGTAACTGCCTCACTTCCATTTTGCACACAAGAGGCTTGACTTCCCAAGGCTTGTAAACTTCGAGAAAGGTCATGACCTTTCTGTATTGACATTTCCTAAGTAACTGATACTTCTACTTGCATATTATCATATGTGTTCTTCACACAAAGTATTAGCTCCTAGAGTTTTCCTTTCTTACCTGGTTCCTCTCTCCTAATGTTTGAAACCAAGCACATTCTTCTGATCCAAGCAATAATTCCTGACATTTAATAGTGACACATCATGCAAAACAACTTTCTTTCTTCTGTGCTCTGTATAGGTTTTAACCTCAAAACATATTCACCTAGGCCAGCGAAATCAGGTAAGCTTACACTGCTGAACAGTTGCACTTGCACGACTTGCTAGTAAGGCAACAGTCTCCTTAAAATGGTCCCATGGTGAATCTTCTTTTTATTTTCAAGGCAGATTTGTGAATAAAAACATGTTCTGCCATTGTAATTTGTTGCCTCAGACACAAAAATGAATGTTACATATCTCATGTATCTTTCCATTATGTTAAAAAGTTCACCAATAAAAACTCTGAAACATAAAGATTTGTGAATAAAAACATGTTCTGCCATTGTAATTTATTGCCTCAGACACAAAAATGAATGTTACATATCTCATGTATCTTCCCATTATGTTAAAAAGTTCACCAATAAAAACTCTGAAGCATAACATTTCATTTTGTAATGGTGTAATCATATTAAACAGAAGTATCATTTTCTGAAATATTTTCACATATACTTAAGCTATGATTAGAAGTTTCATTTGGGGGATGGGGTGGAGGTGATTTTTTTGGACTTTTTCCACTGGGTTAATGTTATGGTAATCTGTTATACGTAATACCTTCTTTGGTAATGTTTGAACACTAACTTTTCTCCATGGTGCACTTTGGAGAAGCAACATAGCTTTCAACAAATTAGTAGCATGATGTTTGTATTCATTCATTTTCAAATTTGTGTAAGACATTATTTATCGACTTGAGGGGTTTCATCTAGTGAATGCTGTGTTGTTTCACTAATCTTCCCTGTATGCAAAGTGATTTTTTTTCTCACAGAAACTAATTCTTTTTTACATGCACTGTCATGCGATTTTTCCATGGCTTATGGCCATACTGTAACAAATACATTTTTTCTTAATTCCGTATAAGACTACGTGTTATGATTTTGATTATTGTCCATGTATTATATAGGTGAACCCAAAAGACTTGGATCCTAAATTTGCTTATATTCAAGTGACATATGTCATGCCATACTTTGATGAGAAAGAACTTCAAGAAAGAGTGACCGATTTTGAAAGGCATCACAACATCAAGCATTTTGTGTTTGAATCCCCGTTCACACTCTCAGGGAAAAAACATGGAGGAGTTGAAGAGCAGTGCAAAAGGAGAACAATTCTAACAAGTAAGTATCTCATCAAAAACAATGTGTTACAATTTCTAAATGTAAGGAATAGTATAAATATTTTGTCGTGTGCTTTGTAATATGCCTGATTACTTTGTGCTTCTAAGTACAGTAATTGAAGAATTTGTACAAACAGTTTGTAAACATCTTTCTGTAAGGCAATGCCCAAAATAAAATACATGTTCCCTAGGATTCAGAAAGATCCTCATAGCTCACACAAATTGGCTACCTCAGGTAGGTGAACTTATGAAACAGTGAGAAAATGTGATTCACAGACAGCTATGGCTGCAATTAGAAACTTCATTATTCGCCGATTAGCATACACTATAGCTAACAATGGTGTTGTCAGATCTGACAATTAATGGGAGACTGACTATTACTGTATAGTTGAATGTGATAACAATGAACCTAGAAGACAGGACTGGTTTATTTATATATGTATGTGTATATGCATATATTGATAACAAGCATGTCCAGCTGGACTGAGACCCATTTTCAGTGGAGGCTAGGAAGAAAGGTTCCATGGAAATTTGTATGAGAATAGCAAATAGCAGTACATGTTTAAATGATTATGATATTAGATAATACCCTTACAGTATAAAGAGGGTTGGGGTTAGTGTAATGGCTAAGCTGTTTACCTCACAGGCATATGGTACAGGATTTGATTCTCACCTTTGGAACAGAAATTTGCCTGGCTTAAAATGGTCCACGAGAGCAGCTAGCTCAATGCTTAGCTATGAACCTAAGATTGAAAGTATTGCAATATTAAATAAAGTGCACATAGAAAATATACATTAGTTGAAAAAACTCTAATAAACAAATCAGAACTCGGCAGTGCAGGAAGGGTTATGTATACAGAATTGCAATACATCAATAGGTAATTTGATCCATGGTGTGTAGAAGATTAAATGAAGTTCAGTATTAGGCTGGTATGATATAGGTGGTATGTAATTTAGCAGTAAAATGGATGATATAGACTGTTTGGCAATTCAGCACTCAATTAAACAAAAAGGCCAATATCGAGTTGATATTGTAAAAGAATCAAGTGCAATCATTGGTGATGGAAATATCTGGCTACTGAGACAACTGTGCATTAATTTGAATGGTATATTGTTGAGGCCATATTAACAAACTTCAAAAAGTAGTTTGCTACACAGGGCTAATTCAAATGATTTTGAAATGCATCCCTGCAGCAGTAATTTTACCCTTATCCACTATTTTTTAGATAGCTTCTCACCAAATACCACTACTGAAGATAAAATAACCTTATTAAACAGAGACATCTGTTTTCAAGACATAATCAGTGCAGTTTTGTCTCTTAAATAAAATAAAGTTCTTATTCTATTTGGATTTTATGCTCCTTTTAATACAAATATCAAATTTCAGCTAATTTCTAGGTTATTAATGCTAATTAAGTATATTAGATCTTACAGTATATCTGATAGATATTTAATTCAATCTGTGACAGTTTTTCTTTCTGAAAGTTCAGATTCCTTATTTATAAAAAATATATATTGTTGTATTTCTGTTATTAACCTTGATATTAAAATGTATATTTACTTCTTAGCTAAAATATTTTATATTGCGCTGATTAAGGTATCTATAAATTTCAGTCAGGCTTCAAGAAAGCCAGGTAAACAAAAGATAATATTATGCTGCAATTGATCACTTACCACTACACCAAAACATATAATATTTATCTTTGTTTTTGATTTTGTTCATGTTTCTCTTCTTTCTGCAGTCCTAGACAGCTATACTTTTTTTCTGATAAATATATTTAGCTATTAATGTCTTGTATAACTCAGCCTCTACATGCGTATCTGTGAATGGTCAACTTTTCTGCTCCTATTAAAACCTTCACAGGGACAAGGTAAGGGTGACCTCTATCAAACTATCTTTTTATCCTTTTTATTTAATCTCTTTTTACAAAAATTCTTAGTAATCCTACAATTCAAGGTAAAAGATGTAATAAATGTATCAGTGTACCCTCATTTGCAGATAATATCATACTATACTTAAACAATCCTAATGCTGCTATGCCTAACCTCTTAAAATAACTAGCAATTATAGTAAGGCCTCTAATTATAAATTAAACTTGGATAAAGCAAAAATATACTAAATCCCTCCCTCACCTCATATAATAATATAACTCTCAGTGAATTAAAATACCTAAAAGTAAAATATGAACCAGATATACATTTCACTATTTATACAAATTTTGGCACAATTATGAAAAAGTTTAAACATGACCTAGATAATCAGGATAAACTTCTTTTTTTGTCTACAGTAATAACAATAAAAAAATCCTTGGCTTTTCTACTATTGTAAAAATTACATTTTTCATATTTCTCTAGATTTTTTTTCACATCTTCAATTTGGCAAAATAAGTATCACAATATTGGTCTCAATAATCTTTTAATCTCAAAGAGTAAAGGTAGTCATATACTACCAGCCCTTGTACTTTATTTTAACATTCCAAGGATGGTAAAATTATTAGCGATTTCTGAACATTTTAGTTTTCTAATCAATAACACTCTCATGGATATTACTGAAATTTTAATTAAAAAACTGTCTGCTTGATGAATTTTTACTAATACAAAATTTTGTAGGCAATCTTAACATATTATAGAATAATAGATCCCTAAATATTATAGCTTTTATAACGATCCATGACATTTGTCTTTTTCACTTAGTGGAAAATGTCTAATTCTTCATTCAGTTGTGTGGGTTCATTGAAATCTTTATAAAAACTCTTTTTTTATATCTCGGTTTAATTAAAGTAGCTGTATGCAAATGCTCAGAATATTTTAACTATGATCATAAGACAAGAGAATTAATTTCTTTTTTACTTGAATTAGTCTAAAAGGAAACATTGCTTATCTTTCTCGTACAATCTGATTCAAATTTCAGCTCATTCCTTCGAACTGTTTGTGTCTCAACATTTATCTTCACATCTTAATGAGACCAGTCTTAAATCAGACTAGTCCGTTGTAGGGATAATGCATCTAAGTTTTTCCCATATTGCAAATTTATACATCAATAATGCTGTTGTATGCTGCCTAACTGACTCCCCTCAAATTAGCAGCTATACATAAATTATTTTCCACAGGATGATGTGTGTTATATATAT